>NW_015113118.1:134052-163521 GCF_001443285.1 Poecilia latipinna | reverse complement strand
GTACCCCACCATGGGCGTCGGGCTGGACATCTCTGAGCTCTTTAGAAGGATTCTTAGGGCCCCTTTGAGCCACAGCCTCTGCCTCTCTGTTGCCACCAACACCCTCTGCCCAGCTTGCCCATGCAGCCCTCCAAGCACTCGCAACTTCTCAGGATGTCAGTTGGCATTACAGTAACCCCCCCCCTTATGCCTGTGATCAGGGCTCAACCAGGCAGAGGAACTGGGGCAAAGCAAAAGGCACTCGCTCGTGAAAGCCAAGCAGAAACCAGGCGTCTCTTCCACAATGACCTTTTGTGGATTTTTAAGAATTGTGATGTAATGTAGTAGGCGATGAGTGACGGTGAAAGGAACGCTCAGATTTATCTGTTGGTGTAAACACAGAGTGACTTCCACAGTAAAACGGGGGACAGCTCAGGACTCCAGTTAACGTTTTCAGTTGGAAGACAACTGGAGGGCCCATTCAGAGGCCGTACTCTCTGGTCCTGTCCAGGTTGCTTCGTCTGTCAGGCTAAAATGGCAGAACTGCAAATTCTACTTGACAGCACAAGCTCCCCGTAGGGAGACTAAGTGGCGTCAACCTGTGGTAGTCACACACTGTTGCTGACAAGGTGATGATGAACACCTTTCATTAAAAGGCAAGACCTGTAGGCTTCTTAATGCCAGCAGAGAAAGGACAAGGAAGCCAGGAGGAGAAAGTTATGAGGTCCAATATCTGTATGGTTTCCCCCATCAGGAACTGTTTGCATGTCATCATCCTGCATGTTTAAAAAATTCAAAGGACATACAATCATAAGGAGGGAAAAAGCTTTCATCTTGGATTTGAGTACTCCAGTGAGAATGACTGAATGTCACAAGCTGCCGACAGAGATACAGATGCTGAAATAAAAATATGGTATGTAGATTTATTTTGCTTAAGGGAATAAAGGACCAAAAAGGAAGTGGCAGGTACCTGTTTATGGTTCACTACGTAGAAACTGTGACTTGAAAAGCTATCAAACTGCCAAAGCATTACTTTCTGATTTGAGATTGCTTTGATGGGATTGAGCAAGATAACAAAAAACTTTGCAGACAACAGTTTTGCATTAAGATAATTGTTTTGCAGTTGATTGGACCATATTTTCTTTTCTTAATTTTGGTGGATCTAAATTTTGGATGAATTCAGTTTGAACAAACAGTGTTGATCAAAGTGTTTTACTACCTTAATGAGGGCCTCTGGTGTGCAGACATGTATAACAGGTACAATTTTAAATTGTGTCTTCTTGGGCTTCTAAATGTAAGGTGAAGCCCCCATTACACTCAGAATGAATATTTCATGCTGTAGCTCAGATAGTGATGGTTTTTATTATTACAATGTCACGCTATGAATATTTTTTGACAGATGTTTCAGATTCTGTTAGAGGGTTCAGGAGTCACACTGTGTGCCATGAAAGTGCATCACAGCCTGAATTCAAACAAAGACTCATCACAGAAAAAGGAAAATGTTGAACCAGCTATAAAAGTTCCATTCTCAATCCAAAATATGCAAAGGAAACAATACTGACTATGGAAACAGTAAAAAAAAAAAAAAAAGAAAAAGATAAAGTGCTACTCATGCAACTGCAAGTCAAAGCTATAACCATTATAAGCAAAGCAGAGCCTGCTGTGTGGTCAGGAAGATTAAAATCTTCATTTCCATTGATTGTTTAAAAAGGGAAGATATGAGGCTTTGGTTCCATTAAGGTGGGATGTAAATTAATGGCATTAGGAGCAATAAACCAGCCTGGCTCTTTCAGTAAACATCACTACCTGAAGAATCTCTGCCAGTACAAGGCACAAATTACTATATGCATAACAAGCAGGTTTTAACCCTCTTACGTTAAAATAGCTCGGAACCATCTCCATAACAACAAGAACCACCAAGAAAGGAAGTTCTACGATTAATCTTTCCTTTTCTTTCTTCAGTCACAGCACCTTTTCATACCCTGAAATTTCATTTCAGTTTTTCAGGCCATCAGGCTGTAGAATTTGTGTTGCTACCTCTGGATCTCCGCAGGCTCGTGTAAATGCAGGATGATGATGATGCTGCATGTTATTCCCGGTTTAACACTAGAGAACGGCTTCTGCTCTCACCGCCTCAGTGACCACACCTTCTAAATCCTGCCTGGTATTTCACAGGCTACAAAGGTGCACTGTAAATAAGAAGGCAAATGGAGGAAACAACTGGTTTATAAGAAAGAAAAAAAAAAGCCGACTTCTAGTTGTAAATACTGCAAAAATAGGGCACTAATGTCACAAAGGCTTTAAAAAAAAATATGAATTGTAGAAAATCTAGTCTTTCACTCATGAGTCGTGATTGAATGAAGCTATTTATTATCAAACAACTGTATTTGTTCTTTTTGAGTAGAAGCTGTCATTGACGTTAAAACACAGTATTAAGAACCAGACTGTGTAAATATTTGATCAGGGTTATTTGAATAGTTTCTGTTGTCATTATGATTCAAAAAACTCACCCAACCAATAACAAGTGAAATAAATGTTTTCTCTGTTATTATTTATATTCTCGGATAAAAGTAATTAAGTAAAGTGTATTTATAAAGTACCTTTCACAGAAACAAAGTCTCAAAGCTTTGTGCAACATAAATCACACTGACATTATTAATAATGTAAAAACAAGTATGAGAAAGCCCGTAGAACAAACAAGCTCAAACATTTAGAAATTAAAATATATTCAACAACTGCAGGTGAATTTTATTAGATTCGCTAAATTGATGATAGGAGTGTACCCAGTAAGACTAGAAGCTTATTATTATTATTATTAGTAGTAGTAGTATTAGGATTAATTGTACAGAGCACACATCATATTATAGTTATGAAGTGGTTAATTTTACTTTTATTTATTCATCACAGATAAATTGTGTTTCTACAAAGGTATATACACTTTGTGCAACCACATGTTGTTTAAGTCAGTGTTTCCCAACCCTGGTTCTCAAGGCACACTGACCTACATGTTTTAGATGTTCCCCTGCTTCAGCACACATGATTTCAATTGATGGCTGATTAACAGGTTTTTGTTGAATTGCAGTCATCTGAATCGGGTGTGTTGAAGCAGGGGAACATCTAAAACATGCAGGTCAGTGTGCCTTAAGGACCAGGGTTGGGAAACACCGGTTTAAGTTAATGACATCTTTAATGATGCCTTTTTGTGACTCAGTTTTCTATTCAGATAATAAATTACTCACTGCACCAGGACTCGTTTTCACTGTTCTAATGAACAAATAGTTTTTAGATATTGGTCTCGCTGATTTGTACTGAGTAAGAAAATGTGTATTTGAAAAAAAAAAAAATAAAAATTAAAAATGCTGTTTCAGCTCCTAGTTGCATTTCCAAAAGATATTTTGTTGGCTCATGATTCATTTGTGCAGACCAATGCTTTTTCCATACAGATATAATTAGCACACGGAGTTTTCGACGTGCAATCTTTTAAAATAAAACACACATAATTAAAATATACTGTGATGGACTGTAGACCTGTCCGAGGTGTACTCCACCTCAGAGATAGCCCCTAGCAAGGACAGATGGGTATAGACAATGAATGGATGGATAGAATGTTTATATCATGAGAGAGATACTTATCTCATTTCCTGTCAGAATCCATCCATCCATTTTCTGAACCCCCTTGTCCCTCAGTGGGGTCGGGGGGGGGTGCTGGTGCCTATCTCCAGCTAACGTTCCGGGCGAGAGGCGGGGTACAAACTGGACAGGTCGCCAGTCTGTCGCAGGGCAACACAGAGACACACAACCATGCGCACACACACACTCACACCTAGGGGCAATTTTAGACAGACCAATTAACCTAACAGTCATGTTTTTTGGACTGTGGGAGGAAACCGGAGTACCCGGAGAAAACCCACGCATGCACAGGGAGAACATGCAAACTCCATGCAGAAAGACCGGGGCCGGGAATCGAACCCAGAACCTTCTTGCTGCACGGCAACAGCTCTACCAACTGCGCCACTGTGCAGCCCCCTGTCAGAATCCAACTTCTTAATTAAATTAAAATAATGTTTATTATATTAACTCATCACAGTGGAGCAGAGCTGTAGGAACTTTGAAAAATCAAACAAATTTCCAGTTTAATTATCAGTAACAAGATATAGCAATTCTCCAAGCAGATTTATGTACATATCTATGACTGTGAAATGAGCAGAAAGCATCACCTTGGTTTTATGGTTTATTCATTGTTAATTTATTTTATTTGCTCCACGTTTATTGGGCAATAGAGAAAGTCCACATCCTTCTGTGGGAAGATGCTGTAAACATCAAATTAATGCTCACAAACCCATTAAAACTCCATTGCATGAAACAAAAATACTGTTACAAATGAGAAAAATGTGAAAGTTGAAAGAAAATAAAATGTAATGATCTTTCACCTGATTTAGTTTTGCCCAAGAAAATACATTAGATATATTATTTGGTACCAGTGGTGAGCTATGTCTCTTTAGAAATTATTTTTCTGGCAGAAAATGACTTGTTGTATTTGCATCAAGAAGACAGAGAAAAAATCTCATTAGCAATCGAGCTGGATGCGCTACAAAATTGTCAGTGACATCCCTCTCTTCTGCCCCTGAAGACTTGTTACAGTGCTCAGGGCAGCCTGTGAAGGAATGACAGTGTAAACTGATGTTAGGATTGTGACATGAATGCAGACAGGGAGGAACCATTCTCTTCTGGAAGACATCTTTCTTATTTAACAATGTCTCCTCCTTTTTAAATTCAGATTATCCTTCTTGAGATTGCATTGTTGTGTTGTCTTCCTCAGCGTCACATAGCAATTACACTTGTAAAGAGCTCAGATCGTCTGTGCAGTTAAGACAGGTGCACATTATTGCCGCTTGTTATGTGTCAGGAAGTTCTGATGTGCAGATTTACTTGTTTGAGATGCAGCAGATGTTAAGTGTCTTGCAAAAGGATTCAAGCCATTTTAACTGTTTAATATTGTTACATGTTACAACCACAAACTTGAACTTGGTTGGGAAGCTATGAGACAAACCAACACCTGGCGCACAATGGAAGTTAAAGGAAAATAACAAAAAGTTTAAAAATGTTAGATATAGAATTTCTGAAAAGTGTGGCAAGCATTTGTATTCAATTGTGTGTGCAATTCCTTGCTCATCTGTAGAAACTTTATTTGCAAACACTGGTGTTGCCATTATTGTTAATGGATTTTCAGAAACTACACAACCCATCAAAGAAATCTTTTTGTCAGCTAATTTGTAAAAGATGACCCACACTTTAAGTTTGTTTCTAAAACTTTATAGCGCAAGCACTTTCAGTTTTGTACTGCAACCTGCAATATTTACAAACTTTTGTACTAAGCTTGAATCAAAGCCTGATCTAAGTAAAATGATCATAATTCATAAAAATAATTAATCAATACTCTGTCAAGGATTGATATAAATGTATAATGCTAAAGGAAAAGTAGAGATACCACTATCAGTTCTGATTTTGTGGTGTGGAGAGGCAGGTAAAATGAGTGAAGAAAAGAGCTGCCCAGCCCACACATTGACCGCACATTTCACGACGAACAGCCTCCACCACCTGCAGCTTTGGAAGAAGTCTTCACACTGCCAACATCTGCTGTAGATCTCAAAGGAGCTGTGGGCTGCAGACTGCTCCTTTTGACTGTGGAGGTTTGGCTTTGATCTGCTTCGGAGTTTGACAGATAGAAGGAGCTCTGCCTGTGCAAGCCTCGAAAATGAAAATCCACAGCGCATAATTTCAAGAAAATGGCTCAAAAGCTGCATTTTGAGGTAAAGGAGCAGGTGTTTGTGCTCCTGAGAAGCAGCAAAATGTAATTAACCATGTATTAAAAATGACTCCTTACATGCATGATGACATGCAGGTGCTGGATATATGAAGGTTCTGCAGGGGGTCGATATGTGAACTACACCACAGAGATTTTCACCATATTTAGAACCAGTTTGACGGTGAACACAGTTTAGGAAAAACTACTGCTTCTGCTTAAAGAGTTTTAAATACAATCAGGAGAACAACACCTCTGAGTTATTGAAGAGGGGAACAGAAATCTATTCTACAGGTCATTGCAATGCAAACTGCGTTTAACATGACAAGAAAAATACACTGCAATGCTCAACTGATATAAAACCACTTAAAGTTGCATGGATGCATATAAACAAAACAAGAAAGTAATAAATTGAATATACTTATCAATAGGGCTATTACAATATTACTGTAATTTCTGACAAAGTAGTGTTTTACCACCAGGCAAGAAAATAACCTAGGAAAAAACAAAAAACAAAAAAAAAGATTTATGGTCCAACAATGAGCAGCTATTCTATATTTGAACTACATTGTTGTAACAAAATGCTCATAATGGTAAGTGTAAGATAAAGCTAATAAACCCTTACATCTTATAAATGGCTGAGGTTTCTAAAGAATACTGGTAAGACATAAAGACTTTAGAAGATGAAGCAGAAGTAGAGAAAAGTGAAGAGTATTGCTCTAAAAATAATAAACTGTTATCTGAGAAACGCTGGTGTTCAGTGTGAAAAAAAAGAAGTTAGAATTAAAAACTACTCAGGACAATTCTTCGATTCGACATTGATTGAAGAAAATAACACTTGATGATCCGAATGCATTCTCCATCTTTCTCTTCCCTGTTTTAGAACTGATTGGTACAAGGTATAATCTGGCAGGCTGTTACTCCAGCGAAGGTTTTATTGCTTAAATTGTCCCATTTGGTTGTTTGGGTGGATTTGTAGTGCCCATGTCAGCTGAAGTTAACAACGCCCAGAAAGCCCAGGGATGGAGCTCATTAAGTTGGATGTGCCAGAAGTCCTCTCTCGTATTTATTGGTTGATCTTTGATGGTGTTTTGTCCTTATTGTGCTTGTTATCTACAGTACACTGAATGTGTGAATTAGTTTATTTTCTTGGATAAAGAATTAGCTTGATAAACTGAACAATACAAAGATTTCATATATGCATTTATTTACTGCATTTTTATGTATTTTAATGTTAATATTTATTTTCATGTTGTTAATTCCTCTTCTTATTTGCTAGCTGCTGATTAGGTCTAGAGCTATAACATAATTTTACATAAATTGACTGTTTTTTCAAATGTATTTTTGTTGTTAATGGTTCCATTCGGACATGCATGTTTCTGCTGTCTGAGCAGATTATTTCAGGACTCCGCTGGGCTGAGAAATTATATCAATTTCATGCTGTTGTTATTCGGTTTTTGCATGTGATTAAAATATGAGACTCTGCTATTGGTTCGCAATAGATTTAATTGAGCCAAAAATAATTTATCAAGTTAACGAATGGACACAGGTAATCAGAAATTTCATTCCAGTGCAGCAACAGGAATAATAATAATAACACAGCATTAACTTGGTAGATTTTATTTTCTCCCCAGCCAAGTGAGGTAATCTGCAGCCATTGCTGATTATCTCAAAATGCCAACTAATCAGCTGGCTGATTAATTGTTCTGTCTCCATTTACACAATGTCAGAAAGCCTGTTCCCAAGGGTCAAGTTGACATTTACTCGTTTTTTGTTTTGTTTTTTTTTCCCTTTGTCCCAACTTTTCCCCAAAAAATAATTAGATAAATGTCACAGAGGAGAGGCTAAAAGTTTACCTGTATTATTAATCACACTGGATTCGATTTCACAAATCATTTTAATCATTCAAGCTTTAGATCTAGCTATGAAATGCCTGTCTTGTATTTGAAGAGTAGTGGAAATGTATATTATAGGTTTGCTGACTCAGAATGTTGAAGTGTAAGAGATTAGAAAGACGTTTGTGGTGAGAAAAACAGATTCTTCTAAACTCTTCAAAGTGGAAACATACAAAATAAATTTTTTAGTGTTTGTGTGGATTTTATATCGAGAGATGATTAAAAACAATAACATCGAGGACCTCTTCACACATGCCAAGCATCAGCACAACGGCAGAGCAGTGTGTTTCTCCACATTTCTCTTGCATTCACCTGACTCTATTTCCATTGATTTTTAAATGTACGCTAAAGAAGAAAATGAGATAATTACAGAGAACAAAAACAGGTAAACGCCATAAGCATTGCAGCATTTTCTTGAATAGAATCCAAGGAAGTATGAAAATGTTGGCATTTTCTTCCAAAAAACTAAGGAAGTAGAAAGTAGAAAAATATATCTACTTTTAAAATTACATTTGGATTAGTGTGTCTGGGGGTCTCACTTGGGCCAGTACATTTTTTTTCTGATATATATATAAGAAGAAGAAATCTTCTTTAAGAACATTGGAGAAGCCGGTGTTGTTCTCAGAAAGTAGAACTTTTGTCCAATTGTCATTTTATTGTCTTAAACTGACTTGAAATTTTGGAAATGTTTCCAACAGGGAAACCCAGAGTGTTCCCAGAACAACAGTCAGACCACTAATTTCTGGGTTTGTTCTCAGGCCACCTCCTATTGGGAAAAGTCCTGAAAATCCCCAAGGAGAGTCTGTAGGAAGGCAATATAATCCGGTGGTCAAACTACCACAGCTGACTCATTTTAACGCAGGTCACCAGGAGCTCTGCTTTGAGCCTCCTTTTATGATGGAGCCCTTCATACAAAAACTTTCATTTCATCTCCTTGGATTTGGGATTTTGTTCATTTGGTCATGATCCATATCTTCGGATCATGACATTGAGAGTCTTAGGTTCCCTTTCGATTTAGCTCTTCGCGATAAAGGAGCGATACCTGCTTTACCCCAGATAAAACCTCTTGGTATTTACCAAAGTCTTTGTTTTGCTCATTGTTGCAATGGAAGCAGCTTTCCTCTTGAAGTCTAATTTTTTCTCATCATTTGCCAGTTTCTTGGAAGCAGTAGGATTTAACAATAAACACACCTTAGGTCAGACGGCCCCAACTGCAGCTGTCACACAGGCTTTTGATGTTTGTATCGCCACTAATCACATTGTTTTCATTTTCCTGGACCATCCAACAAGCAGGAACTGCAGCTTTGAACACATTGTTCTCTCTGATGTCCCCTGGTTTTCCATGTGATGTGGCTTCAAGGGAATGCTGTTGGAAACAGGTCTGCGAGGGGTGCAGGTTTGATAAAACATAATTCCTTAATCCTGACAGACAGGCAGGACCAGCTCAACAGATACAGTAAATCAATCAATGTGTCTGAGAAGTAGCAGCTCTTCGTATTGATTGTGCTCCCCCCTTTCCTCCTCTCCTGTCACCCAATAACACTTGCAAAGACATGCTAGACAGCGTTGGCCTGTGATATAGACTGTCTTCTCTGTCAGCCCCTGTAAATTCCACACTTCAGCAGCTGGTATTCTGAAATACAAGGTTAAAAAAAAGACGGTATTTGACCCGCAAGACGAAGTACGTTAGGCATCATTACCAAGCGACGCTTAGAGTCAACATGAGGCTTGAGATGGTTCATCTCCTTCTTGCCATCTTTTCACTGGGCCATTAAGCAGGCTCACATATTTAGCAAGAGCTGTCTTCAGTGCCAGCGGCTTAGGAGACCTAGGTATGTTTTAACCTGTGGATTCAACATTTAAACTTGCCCTCTGAGACATATTCAATTCAGGGCCCCAAGGTGTGCATGTAATGATGGGGAGGAATAGAAAGCTTTACAGGAAAGGAAAGCGGTGATGGTGATGAATACCAAGCAGAGAGGTGCGTTTTTTCCTTAAAATTTAATCTTTCGGGAGAGACTCTGTGAATAAAGTATAAGACTTGGTAAAGATCAGGGGTGAAGTGGGACTTGTGGGAGTGTCTATTTCACATTGTTATTGCAAGATGATGGTCATTGAATCAGCCAGTCAGCAAACGGGAAGTCAACAGTTTTTAATATGCTCTTCTGACTCCCCGATGGTTTTCCCTCATATCATCTACATCCTTTCTAAGCAGCATGAGCCTCCTGCCTCCTCTCCTCCAGGGCAGGAGAATCAGAGCTGGTTCTCGCATTTCAGTCCATTTATCTCCTGCTAGATCCAGCTCAGTGATCTTAGCCCTCCATTAGCTTGCTCCGAAAAGCATCCTGTGCAAGTAAACAGAAATTTTAGGGATGGCTCATTTCTTCTCCCCTTTCCCTGTCATCAACCTTGTCTTCCAAATCACTTATACTATCTTCAAAACAACACATTACATCCGCTGTGCCACAAAAGTACAACTCTGGCTTTATGTTATTGAACCCCGCATGCAAGTCTTGAAATTTCTGTACCCAACATAGACAGGAAAAAGCTCTGCAGTGCAGATGTCATAAAGCTGAGATTTCATGAGATAAATTACACCCTTGGTTCCTCAGGGTTTTTGGTGAATTGAAATCAAACGTCCACAGCCAGCAGTTGGAGAATATAATGTCTTAGACAGATTTACCACATACTGTCTGAGGGCAGCAAATAAATCACAACTGTCGACGGCTGGTTTTTGTGATTTCTTGTAATTAATACGCTTGAGGTTTTAAACGTTCTGACTTTCATCTCCCATCTGCCTTAATGTTTAATGGTTACAAAATCCTTTGATTCTAAGGGAAATAAATTAGGATTTCTGTTTTGTTTTCTGCTACACTTTTCCAGTTTAACATCTTGTAATATTTTACCAACTCAATACATCAGCCTGGATGTAATTCCATTAATATAATGAATACAGTTGTTGAGTATTTATTGAATTAGTCGATGCAGATATTTTTTAAAACCCATGTTCCCTTGTTATAGCCTTTCTTAGAAGGAATTTCTGTGGACAATGAAAGTATCGTGCTGTGGAGATGGCTTCTTACGCGAGATAGAAAGCTGGTTAGAGTTAATGAGATAATGGATGGACCATAATACAGGACGATCCTGGAAGAAAACATGTTAGAGGCTGTAAAAGGTTTGAGAACGGGGGAGAGGTTTACCTTGGAGGAGGATAATGACCCTAAACATACAGAACTACTATGGTTTGGTTTAGATCGGTGCCATTAGAAAGAGTAACTTTTAAATCTAAATAATAAAATTGATGTTCACAGAGTCACATTACTTTATTTAATCCACCTTAATTAAAGAACACAAAGAAAATCTGACTTGAGATGAGAGAAGTTGGTGGCAACATTCCCTAAAAGACTTTCAGAAATCAAGGAGCTTAACACATTTGTGCTCCATATTTTTAAGATTTTTATTTAGAATTTCTTTGGAAAGTCATGAGCCCTTTCCTCTCTACACCTCTCCAAGTCTAAATCTCACAAAACATACTGGAGGATAATTATTTTGTTGTTTTCATTGTTTAAATGTTTTTGACTTCAAACACCCCAAACTGTTATGACAGTACTTTGTCTACTTATGTCAAAATTGCTGATTAAATTTTGAAACTAGTAGAATTTTGTTTGCCACCAGGTTCACTGTTATTTTATCTGGCTAGTTCACCATGGCAACTGATGCTGCATGCTGCCCACAAAGAATGATTACTTTGAGTTTCTGACCTAAATTGGTTGTAAAAAGTGACACCCTTCCTTTGATGGGTGATTTAGAAAGTGTTGATAAAATGTGTCAGATTTTCACAGAAACACATCTAGATTCTGTATTCAACTGTAAAGGCAGAAATTCGTGGTCCCACACTGCCAAGTCCAATGTACTGCAGGTATCGTAATACTTTTAATACTTGAAAATTAACCAGGCTATTAAAATTGGACTGCCTAGGATATCTATCACACTAAAACCTATTCAAACAATCATTTCTGTATACAATTAACTATGAAACATTGCCAGACAGTTTAAAAGGCATGTATGCTCTGGTAACAAAGATAGCTAGAATTAAAGTGCATTTAGTACACCATGTTAAAATTTTCTTGTGATGTCTTATTATTCAGAAAAGGCCCCAGTGACCTTATTCTCTGTTTTGAATTAAATTGCATGTGACTGGTCCTTGTAACGTGAAAGAAGTGTCAAATGATGATCAAACACCTTCTTTATTGGAGCATGTCTACAGAAGGAGAAAAAAACCCAGCTCAACAAAGGAAGCTGATAACAACTGTAGTGATAGCCATTATCTGTGATTGGAATGTAATGTCACGCCAGCCTGGGGATGTCAAAGTTTTTCGCTCTGCTATCTCTTGAGTTTGACACAACACACAGAATTATTTTTTCACTACCAGTGTTTTTTCCAAGACCTCATCCTGACCCTGGCATTTCTGTTTAGCTTTAATGTTCTGACTATGAGCACTCCATACTTGACAATCAGAGATAAAAGACTTAATCTATTAGCTACCAGTCAATATATATATATATATATATATATATATATATATATATATATATTTTTTTTTTTTTCTCAAAATTTTAGCTTAGGCCTTTTCCTTATGCTATTATTTTACAAAACAGACACACACACCCACACACCCACACACACACACACACGCAACAAACAAACAAAAACACTCACTATAAAATATGCAGAGCAATTTAGTATGAGACACAAAAAGGCAATTAGCTAATTTGGCTGGCGAGAAATATGCTTTGCCTGTCAAGTTTTCTGGATGGCTCCCATCATTCGTGAGTGAAATAGTTTATTTTGGACATTGGATGGAAATCTAAGCTAAATATTGCGATCAGTTGCCATTGTAAATGATAACTGTTGGTGTTACAGCGCCATGAAAATTTGTTTGCGCCCTCGTAAATCTCTCCTGTTTTTGCTTTTTTTCTCATGCTTAAATGTTTCAAATCAAGCTGTTTGAATGTTGAAGATAACCTGAGTAAATATATGTGGTTACATTTATTAAAGGGAAAATCTGACAAAGCCAACCTGATTTTTTTTTTTTTTCTAGCAGAAAAGAGCCTGTTTAAGGTCACACCTAAGAATCTGAGTCAGGTTTTCTTCTGGCTTTTATGAGGCTACTACAAGACATTCAGCTTTTTTTTTTTTTTTTTAGATTTAGAGGTGTTCTTGCTGATGCATTTGATCACTGTCCTGCTGAATAACCCAAACGCACTTGAACATAAGGTCACAAACTGATGGCTGAACTTACAGCATCTTCTAGTGGAGAAAATAATTCATAGTTCTATTTATTACAGCATGCTGCTGGTCATAAAAAAGAAAGGCCATCAAGACCATCAAACTATCACTATTTAGAGGGAACAGTACACATATAAATGTGTATCAAAGAGTACAGCATTGTTTAAAGCTGAACACATTCAGAATGTTTATGTGCAGAACAGAAGCTACGGTCCAGTGCGTAACTTTAAAACATGGACTCACTAAAGTCTGCTATTTAGGGAAAATTAAGGATTCTTATTCAGCTACAGTGATGATGAAGAAATAGAGAAGAACCAAACCAAAGGTTTGTCAGCATTTTTAAATGCTTAAGCTAATTACTTTCCTGAAACAACTTCCACGGGAATGTGGACACAATTGGTACTGGAGAAAATGAGAAAAGGCCCAATGACTACTGTCTGTAGTAGCATTCATCCGTCCTAAAATCCCTACACAATTATACCTGATTATTCAGAATTAATTGAAAATAATCAATTCAATTTTCAGGAAGTTCTTCACTAGCTGCTCTCTTCAGTTCTAAAACATAATCAGAGTATTTTTACAAATTTGAAGAAGGTATTTGTTCAAAGCTGAATGAAGTAGAAAAAAAAAAAAGGTTTGTTTTGATTGAAGTGGAAACATACTGAACCGTGACTTTGAAATCCCAATTTAGTAAGTTTCTCAGTTTTAGAGTACCTTTAGCTTCCTACGCCACCTTTGTGGTTCATTGCTGGTATAATATTATTTCTCAGAAATGTTTTTTTTTTTTTGGCAAACATAGCAGGACAAACAGACCCTGGTCTTATCTGAAACAAGTGTGGACTGTAGTGCTATGAATGTTGTCCTGAGTTTTTCTGTGACCTCTTGGATGAGTTCCTATTAGCTCTGAGAGTACTTTGGGAAGCTGGTGTCTCCTAGGAAAGTCATGAAGTTCTGAAATATAACGCCCACTGAAGCAGCAGAGCATTAGGAAAACTTTTAATGCTTTCCAGATTGATAGATGAATGACTTTGACATCATATATATATATATATATATATATATATATTAATATATTATATATATACTTCTCTAGACCAAGGCACGATATGCTGGTCTATTCATTTTTAGCCTAAGTCATGTTATCAGATGGGTTCTATTAAGTGTTGTTTTATTCTATTGGTCAGCCTATAGAATCACAGCCAGGCCAGAAATCAGGCCTGGTTGTGACTAGTGAAACTGAACAAAGAAGGTTGTTGCTTAATTAAGTTTCAATTAAGTTTAATTCAACAAGGGGGGAAATTACATTTTCAAACAGGTGTAAGGTGGTTTGAATAATTGTTCTTCCCTAAGGAAAGAATGTTTTTTGTATTTGCTCGGCTTACCTTTCAGACATAAAAATATTCCATGAGCTGAAATATTTAAGTGTGTCAAAAAAGTAGAACAATATACCAGGAAAGAGGGTAATATTTATTCACATCGCTGTATAGATGGTATCTCTTTAGTTCTGAATGATATATTTTGTCCAATTTATTTTATAAAGCTCAACCTCCATGTGTTTAATACAATTCCAGCCAAAAGAGAAATGCTTGCTGAGCAACAGGAGGCATTTTTACCGCTAATTAATAAATGAGCAAGGGGAAGGAAAATAATTAACGTGCGTGCTCCATACTGATTTCAAACCAATAAACCAGGGCTTTTAATGTTCAAGTCACCTCGCCCCCTCCTGATGTATAAATCCCCTTTAAATAGAGAGCTAATGTTACTTTTGCTCCCGTTGCTTCTATCTCACCACCAGTTGCTGCGTGAGCTGGATATTAATAAAATTCAGTCAAAAGATGTCCATCATGTCCGTTTGTACATTCGCACCAGAGTAAGAGTTGGTAAAATATCCTAAACATATTACCATATTATCACTGAACATTTACTGGAAGTGAAGATGTTTAACATGTTTTTTTGTTTCCAGAGAATATTAAGACAGAAATTCAAGTGTACAGAAAAGTGAACTGTGGAAATTTGCTAGAACTGATATTGACATGCTGATTATTAATGCATTAATATGAACACTACCTATTTTCACAGTGATTGAAAAGATACTTGGGTCATGAAATGGTTGTTTCTGTTATTACTGCGGAAAAGGATTTTGATTAGTTGTATCCTGACTCAACCACATTTATACCAGTGCCAGCTTTGTAAACAGTTCCTCTAATAATTGTTGATGCAGAATAGACTTTTGAATTGAACCAAACTGCAACAAAGGTGAACGTTTCAGGTAAAATAAGCGAATTGAAGCAACCAAAAAAACCGTACATGGTTCAATGATTTGTACCGGCCATAACAGATCCTTTATCAAACACATCTCATGTACTAAAAACAAACAAAATGTCCCTTCATGTTTTTATTTAAGAGGTTTTTTAATTTTATGTATTTAAAATATGACATGAAACGAGTCTTATTAAAAATAAAGCACAGGATTGTAGAGCATAACATGTAAAACAACTGGTGTAGTCTATCTTCAATAGTAAGTGGGTGGTAGGTACCCTGCATAAGTTATTAGTCCAGAATAAGAAAACACATTTGACAAAGTAAAACTTAGAAATTCTAATGAACCTAAAATGAAAGTCTTCCTGACTGTGAAGAAAAGTAACGCAGAGAGCTGAAAAAAAAATCATGAGGGAGAACAAACAGATGCCAGGCGGAAATTTGCTGGCTGGGATTTGCACTCAGTACCTTCTAACGCTGTGGAGTACAGTTTTTTTTAAAAATAAATCTATATATACTTTTTTTTTTTTAAAGATCAAGATTAGGTTTAAAGAGTAATGTTGCTAAAAAAAAAAAAGTATGTCCATGACAGATTTCTGGCTGTATTTGAAATAATTGCATTGTGGTTTTCTAATTTTGCTGCTTGAAAAAAAGCATTACCCTTCGACCACTTACAAGTTTGATCCAGATTATTGATGGATCTTTTGTAGGATAATTCAGCCATTTTATTCTTTCATTAGAAACAAAGTGGCAGTCTCCTCTAAGCTCTCTAGTCCTTGTGTGCAGCTAAGCCCTGCTCTCTCCATTCATTTTCCTTTGGGCAGCAGCACTTCTACCTTCCTATTGATCCGCTGTGCAGCATCAACATGCTAGAGTGTCAATTAGAGAACCCCTCCTGCCCATGTATGAGAAGAGAGCTCCTGCTAAAAGTTTCTCTGGGTTGTTTGCCACGTAGCAACTCCTCAGGTTTCATCTGCTTACAACACATATCCCCTTATTCCAGCTGGACCCCTGTTTGTTTTTATAATCCTCTTGCAAAATAGACAGGACAGTAAAATGGTTGGTGTGAAGCTGTGAACTCTCTAATGTGATGTGATAAAAAAACATGCAACCTTGTGAATGTGCAGTGTCAGGTCTGCAGAGGAGCTGTGTCTGCTTCAAAGAGCACCTCCTGCAGGCTTTTTTGTTTTCAGGTAAAGTGCATTTGTAAGGGCAAGCAGAATGAATAGATCAGAAGGACATGTTTTCTGAATGAAGAGATCCTTCTTGTTGCATTGTTACTCATGGCAACAAAAGTGTAGAGTATTTCTCTGGATCTTCGCTGACTTGTTTGTGCATGCTGAAATGCAAGAGATATTTTTAAAGTAGATTTAAAAACAAACCATTTCCAGACTGGAGTTTTGTTTATGAAGGGAGGAGGTTCATGACTTTTGACCAAACTACCGCTTTGGGATCTGTTTAGAAAAGCGAATCCAAGGGAGTGTAATGTTAAGTTTCATTAGGTTAGTTGTTGTTATTTATGCAAATCAGATTTGACCTTTCACTTACAAGACCTTGTAAAAATAATTGTCCTAAAATTGTCTTAACCACCATTTTTGTTACATCTCTGAAACAATAAGAAAAACCATCCGTGTATCACTTAGAGTAGCATAGAACATGAAATAGTTTTATTGCAATTGAATTTCTTGTTTACAGACAAATTTTGTGAAGGGGTTGATTCTGAATTTCAGTTTTAAATTCTTGTGTTTTAGCTTGAAACTTGTCACGATTTCATATGCATCAGAACTGCATTACAATCACATCAAACTCAAGGAATAGAGATATGTCCCAAAGGACACATCCTGGTTCAGATTTCGTATTTAAAAACCACGCCTCTTGTAAGTTTATTAGGAAAGCCTCTCATTGTATCCAACCTGGTGGTGAATCCAAAGTGAGAAACAAACAGGTATGCTAATGGCAGTGCTTGACATTAAGATACCGTTGCAGCTGAAAAACCGATCAGAGCCAGGGTTTGGATCCAATAAGCTGGGTATATGAAAGTAGACGGCCATTTTTGATCCAGCTGGGCACTCTTACCCTGTTCTACAGTGGTGATTCTGGTATCCAAACTTATTCTAAACCAGGACTGTTTCCTCTTTTTAGTGTCTCAAAAATAATAGATTTAAACATTATGGCTGAAAATCAGACTTTAAAAAGACTCTGATAAACTCATAATACAATCCAATTCATATTTGATATTTGACTTTCTTTTTAGCTGAGTTTACCAGTAGTGACTAGACAACTTTGGAGGTAACAGTTTTCATTTTTTATTTCATTTATCCGTTATGACTTTTCTATTAATCTTTTTTGTAAGTGTGATCATCTTTGATTCATTCTAAATTATATCACACTTTTCTAGTCATACTAATCACTCAAAGCACTTTACATTAGAACCACTTTTACAATAGTCGCTAAAGTGCTTAGCCCAGGGTCACATCAAGATTTGGGAAGGGGAAGCTGGAATCAGACTCACAACTTTTAGATTGCAAGACAACAACTCTTTCCAAAGAGCCACAGTCATCCCCTGAAAGCTTAAAGACTATGTAGAAATATTTTCATTCTTCTTCAAATATGTAATAGAAATCAATCAGTGGAAAGACAGACATTTCCCCCACTCCCCCCAATACGTTTTTGGTGGATTGGTGAACCTTCAGATAAGTACATGCTTTATTCTGCTGTGATGTTCTGTTGTTGAAAAGCTAATTAATTAAAGATGAGTGAAAGTAAGTTTTCAATGTTTTTGCAGCATCTTTAGTGCAGAAGAGAACAGGGACAATGTCTGTCAACCAACACAGGAAGATGATGAACTCAAAAAAACTGTCTGCAAAGTGTGAGCTGTCAGAGAAAATAACTCTGACCGCTTTAAGAAGCTGTCAAGAGAAAGTGTGAGTATGTGACTGATGGGACAAGCTACACAGTGATCCATTCAACTATTAGCTTATTTCATGGTTCAGTTTTATTCATGAAAAGCCTTCAGCAACATGGAATGTTTTAGATAAATGTTATCTCAAAAAACTCCTATTTGTCTACAGATCATATCTGTGTCTCAGAAAGTACAGTAGTTCTCCATTTGCTTAACAGGAGGTTGTGTTTTCGTGCTTCTTCAGCCAGTATGCGGAAATCCACCTTTATTCAGTGGACTTTATTGTGATTTCTGCATGCATGTGCATGTCAGAGTTAAATCCAGCACTACAAGGATGTGAGAATCAGTGAACGTGACGTACGCACAATTTTATTTCTTCGCATGATTGGAAAATTGCTCTTGAAGTGCAATCAGGTAATATTTTGGTAAAGATAGTTTAAAGGCTTTCTTGATGTTACATATTTTGTCTATTTTGCAAGAGTAAATCCTAGATTTTATATTCATATATCTAATTAATAATTTAATATTCCAGCTTAAGTATTTTTTTTGCAAATGTTGCCAAAAGCAGTTGCCTATGTGTTCAGTTTACTGGGGAGATTTAGTTAAATTATACTTGATTTCACTTAAGACAAGAAAAAGTAATCTGTCCAAGTTTCTTTTCTGTAATATGAATCTGCTCCACTTATTTTACTTGTAAAACTAAATATCCTTCAGAGAATTCTTGAAGTTGGAGTAGGTAAGTTATGTATATATAGATATTGCTTTCTTTCTTTTTTTTAAACATATTTATTAAAATAATGATTGACACTGCTAAGACCCTACTCCTGGTTCTGACTGGTTATTTCTGACTGAACCATGTATTTCTGCAGATGGCAGTAGGACCAGGGAGGAAGCAAAGGAGCTTGAGTTTTTCACAGATTATCCGTCTCATATTATACTGTCACAACATAGTGACAGTTTTCACAAATATGTAAAAAGCATGTATTTTTATAAAAGTTGCCAGCTGCAATGTTAACACTTTTCTCATCTATATTACACAATCTAAATATGCACCATGTAGTAAAGCATAATTTCCCCAGTGAGCTCTCATTTAAAAAAAAAAAAAAAAAAACAGCTAAGAAGATTACCAACCGACATTTGTGAAGAAAAAATATATCTGAGGGAAAAATTGGAAAATAGTATTAAACTTTCTGGTGGAGAAATCATAACTTTTATGTAATAAACTCGTTATTGCACAAATGCATAGTTACCGATGAAGGAGGCTTTTTCAGAACTAACACCATTATGGTAGCTTTAAACTGACTAAAAACTGTTTGATCGCTTTGTTACTTTCAAAAGTAACTTATACCCCCTAAACTCAGATTGTGTCACATTAATATTATAACTCCATTATGTTTCACTGTGGATATGCTTATTACTTTTCAGCCAGTTTTCCTTTCCTCTTGAGACTCATCCATATGGATTCCTTTTGTTGCTTTACTTTTTCGTACTTCTGCAGTTCTGGTTGTTTCACACCTGTACATGAAATTAGCAAATTAAACTCAGTCTCTATAATCTACTTGTAGTTTATTGTAAAGATATGTATTTATATGACTATAATAAATAGAATTTTTAAGCAAAAGGTCACTTATAGTTTTTGAGGTTTGATCAGTACTAACACTACTGTGTTAAGTAAAAAAACTGTCTAAAACAGTTTGGAAAAAGAAAGTGATGAAATAACAATGCATTAACTCTAAAATGGGTGCGTAAACTGGTGAACTGACCCAAAGCCAAAGGATTCATTCTCAGGATGCAACTATTAAACTGGCACAAACATTGCTCTGATGGAAAGTAGGTACAAATTAATAACTTCAATTACCCAAGAAGTTGTCTTAAGTCACACAAAGAAAAAGAAAAAAAAACTGGGCTCCTATGTAAGCAGTGGCTGGTGTTATTTGGCCACAAACCTCAAATCTACCACCAGGTTATTCTGAGCTGACAAACAGCACAAGATCAATCATCTCACTCACTTCGCCTGACATTTGAGAGCATTATAGGTAAGTGCATCACAGTTTCCACCACTCTGAACTCTGTTATTGCAAACATATGAGTATTTGTTGATATTTGGATAACTTGCACACTTGAAAGAGGAACCAAATCCATCTGTCATACATAGAGTTCTAGGTCATATTTTGTCCTTTTGATGCATCTCTTCCTCAGTATATGATCTTTATTTTTACAGGTTACAGGTGTAATAATAAGTTAGAGTAGCTTTAGTAGCTCTAGTTAGTCTGTGCTATAATAGGTACTTATTTGCCTCAAGGTTATGTTATGGCCTTCTGAAATGAATGAATGTTCTGAAATATGCTTTTCCACCTAGGAAAAGGTTGCTTCCCTGATATAAATCTCCAGTTTTCCTGCAGCAGTCTTTGACATTTTCCAGCTGCTTAACAATTTTTGTTGTTTTCAGTGTCACGACAGTGAATGTTTGAGATTTGCCATTAAAGAGTCATCTTTAAATATACAATTATTTTGTCTTTGTATCACCGGAGCGTTTTTTTGTATTTGCTTTGCCTGTGCTGAAAGCAAGCTAAAACAAAGGCGGACTTAAAAATTCTGACAAACAGATGAGATTTGCCATTCTTCTTCTGTGTTTTAAAACAATTTATCACACACAAGCTGCGGCAAAAACAACTTACTTGAAGACAAAAATATACGACCAGGTTTCCAACATTATATTCTCATTCAGCTTGTACATCAATGCATGCCACACTGAATAAAAGTCTGAAGGGTGCATTTGTCCCAACTTCAGATATTCATTAAAAAGGAATATCTGAGCGTCAGATAAGTGATGACAGTTTCTGAGATTTTTTTTTTTTTTTTTCATGGGTTATGGGAGGACTGCAGATCACGCACTGACATCTCTGAAGGTGTTACTGAAAGAGTTATTTTGCATTATCTCCAGTAATGGAACACCATAAGCTATTGATCTGGAATATAGCAAAACAGACTCATCAACAAAGTGTTTTATGTGATCTGTGATTTATGTGACTTCTTTCTGCGGCTGTTGCACAGATGAGGTATTTTCATAGATTGGCAAATGTTTTTCAGTCTGAAGAAGACTTATGGACTGTCATGCTGCCAGCAATTCTTTTCCACAATCATGAAGTTTGATGACATTTGTCTTTGATTCTGCAGTCTTGCAGAACACTTTTGTTTTGTTTGAAAAGTTTAGTTCTTACAGCTGGGAGTTTTTTTTAAATTGTCCTATTCATACCCTGGAGTGTTTGTTCGCAGCAGTACTTGCTCCTTCAATCTCAGTGCTTGCTCTAATGTTAGATGTACAGTTGCATTTGGTTACAGGGCTAAGGTGAGCTGGCTGGCCTCCCAGTTGTCACTTGCTCTGCAAGCAGTTAAACTCGGCCTGCAGAGAATCAAGTCTGAAAAATTACTTCTCACTCAGTAGGAGATAGTTGAGTGTATTCAAAGGACCTTGTCACTTCCAATATGCTCTCAATGAATCTCAGCCATTGCTGATCCAAGGCCTCGGTGTACTCTGCTAGAAAACCAATGTCTACAACCCCATTCTGCCACAGTGTGCAAGGAGATTGTTCCTTCAGAGCTCATTACTATGGTAAGATTTAACAGGTTGCACACATCAACATACAGGATGACTGGTAGTGGGATACTTTGTGTATCTTTCAGGAATGTCTTTGATTCTGTGATACAAAAAAAAAATAGCATTAATAATTGTGTCAATGAGTGTAGATTCAAATTTCAGGTAGTGAAATAAATGAGAAAAACACAACTTTTGATCTAAAACAAATACTGTTTTAGAGAAAAAAGATTTTCTTTAGTACTGCTTTATAAGCAAATACATAATACCACTGTATGCATCAATGCATTTTCTAGCTTGGATACACAGAATATTTTTTGTTTAACAGCCTACAAAATCTGTCAGGATGTCTTATTGTTTTAACATAATAAGGCCTAATCCCATCCTTGCTTATTGTTTGAGGGTTTCCCGTCCTTTAAGTTGGCTTCTTCTTCTGTTCTCTAATTGGATCTAAGGGATGAGCTGCAGCAGGACCAGGTGTTCATTTCAAGGCACTCACATACAACTTTTGAGTGACCTCATGTATTTAAGCTTCTATTGACATTTACTTTATGAATTCGGTTCCAAAGCCAAGTTTCACAATCTGTCTTGTCTTGGCTTATTTAGATTTAAATCTCATTTCAAAAGGACAGCCAAATAACTTAGAGGAAACAGTTTATTAGATTTCCTGCAAAAGGGGTCGATAGTCAAAATGTGGCAACAGATCCAAACTCAACTATGAATTTTAATTGTTTCAGAGAAAAAAATTCTGCATAATGACATACGACATCCGANTCTGTGAAAAATCTATTTCCTCTGCTTTCTCCCAGTGCTAAAAACAACCAGGAGAGTTTAATGCTGTCAATCACAATCTCATGTGGTGCTGCTCATCCTTCCTCTCGATTTGTGCTGTGCTGCAGCTAGCATAGCACAAAACTGTGAATGCTCAGTTTAGTTAGCATAGCTACTAATGACGGCAGATAAACGGTTGCTTGTAATGAGAAGTTGTTTCTCCACCATTAGCACATTTAGCAGTGAGTGAATGAGGATAATTGACCCTCCTACTACTTCTGATTGGTTGTTTTGGTCAGAACGGTTCATTACTTTAACCAGTAATTCAGGAAGGAGATGGAGGAGATTGATTGTTTTCACAGATTATCTGTCTCATAACAAACTGCTACGACATGGTGACAGCTTTAACAAATATGGAGAAAACATATTTTTTTTAATTAAAGTTATGTACTGCAGCCTGAATAAAATGCAACTACATAACATTTTTGAGAAGTCTGGATTGCTTTATGTGTATTTTTGCACGTTGCTTTTGTTGCTCATGGGGAGACATTTCAGTATCTAAAACTAATAAAAAAAAATTTAAGCAACCTACTTACATACTGGATGTGGACTGTTGGATGTTAAATTTATGATCAGTAAATATTGTTCTAATTATCAGTATTGAACCAAAGAAAGCAAATCAGATGGAAGTCTTTAAAATTGTGACAATTTTTATGGGTCAAATAGACTCAAAGAATTGCATGGGGGGGCCCAAACAAATTTTTTGTCAGGGGGCCCATGATTCCTGGCGCCCCTGTCTGTGATTCTGATGCTCAGGTCTGCAGTGTTGCTGTCCTACTCCTTTCTCTCTCATGTCAACCTGTCCACTCTAAAACACTCAAACATTTTCATATTTGCCTTGTACGCAAGGCAAATATGCAACAGCATCCCTGTTGCTGTTCTTCCTACTCACCAGCCGGATTCATTTTTGAGGTGGAGGGCCCATGAGGCGTTTCGTCATTTTGAATATCAGTTGCGCGCCTGCTCAGTTGACATGATGGCACCTGTCAACCAACTCTGGATTTGTTGCAATTTGTCCTGAAGTGATCTCCCCTCACCTGAAGGACAAAGTTGTCAGGTCTGTTATATGTTGCAATCTGGCTATTGATTTACTGATTGCTGGTTATTAAATGCACTGCGGTCATAAAGATTTGGTGGAAAATAATCGGAAAAATAGTTAAAAGTTGTCAGTGGAGAAAATGCGCAAGGCGCACTTTACACAGAGGATTAAAGGATGGAATAAATGTTATTCCATTTTAAAACTGGAGTCTGGAAAAATTTAATAGTTGGACAAATGCCTACAGCTGACCTCATGAACAGCTGAATACAGGGATTGATGGTATTAAAGCAACATGTTGTATGAAGGTTTTGTCATCATTACATCATATGCTTAATGGTTAAGTAGCTGCTCACCCAGCAATGCTTGCAGGATATTGTCGGAGGGTAGCACAACACCATCACTGCACCTGACCCACAAGAGCACAACCACATCTCCAACACGCATGTTGCAAAAAACCAGCACAAATCTAAACCACACAAATACAGGCCACATGTGCGTAATGTGCATGACCCACTAAAACAGTGGATCTATTTTTTTTAACTGATAAATAATAAAGCCATGAAAGCAAAGCATGTGATTGGAGGATAGAGATTCCCATGTTCAGGTGGTGTGTCAAACATCCAGAGCAGGCGAAGCAACAATGTTTGATTAATTTCTACTCTTTTGGCAAACATTTCAACTAGATTTAACTGTTTAACCCACAGTCTTATGGTGTGTTTACACCAAACGCGTTTTGAGCGTCAGGCGCGTCTGGTTTACGTGCAAAGTGTATTTGGAGGCGCGTCCAGAACCGTCGTGGCTCGTTTCGAGCATCTAGCACAGCACGATTTGAACCGTTTTGAGCCTTTGAAGAGTCGAGCGCGTCCGACGCTCCACATAGATATAGACTTAAACCAGACACTAAGTGCACACGCGTCGAACTTGAAGAGTCGGACACTTTTTGACATGTGTAAATAGTGGGTTAAACAGTTGTCCAACTGGGTGACCCATCAGCTCTTCAGTTCACCAAACCACAAAGAAAGCTCATAAACCTGCTACACGTCTGAACCGCACACGGTAAAAAGCTCAGGCGGGATCCAAACGACTGCTACTACAACCACAGGGGGATTCAAACTCCGCTCATTAATTTTTAGCTTACAGAAAAAGCGCCAGGCCGCCAAATAAAAGTAAACTGACCAATACAATTTAGGTTTAGGCGTTCCCAACCCCCCATCTGTGCTACAAAGTATGTAGCACATAGATGTGAGCTATGTAGATGATGTTTTGACACAAGATATTTTTTTCTCCACAATTTTAAAGAGGGTTAGATAATTTAAAAAAAGAAAAAAAATCTTTTCTTTTTTACTTAAGGAAAATCTCAAGGTCTGCACAGTGCGTACAGCCGCGGGCGCCCTTGTGCTCACTGATTAATTGCAAGTGTAAAATACGGACAATAATGTCAAAGATGGATAGAATACGACAAAAATTGCGACTGGTCAAATATTTGAAAGAGTAAAAACATAATAAAATTGTGGTGATCTGTGTTTTCTGTGTAGTTATTTTTGAGGTTTTCTGTGTTTAGTCCTGTTCCTGCCCTGTCTTCTCTGTTGATTGCTTCCCAGGTGCGTCTCATTCCCCGATTACCCTCCCTGTGTATTTAAGTCCACCTGTTGTCTTTGTCTCTTGTCTGGTCCTCGTCAATCGTTGTGTCTCCGTGTCTTCAGTCTGCTCTCTGTTGTTGTATGGATTTATCATTAAATTATCATTTACATCATGTCTACCTGGGCCTGTCAGCGTCTTTCTCACCACCTCCAAAATCACTTTATGACAAAAATAGATGTCAAATATCCTCCAGTAGCAGGACAAACTAATGGTTCCAGCACATCATCACGTTACGGCCCAGCGTTGCTATTTGCTCTGGGTCTGAAGCCGAAAGACGCAGATTATGTTTGCTGTTCCACTAATTGTGCAGGAAAGATTTCTGCGTGGGACACATAACCAGCTGAACTGCTGACAATATTTTTGCTTTAAAAACAAAATGAAAAACGTCATGATTAAACTTTAATGTGTTATTTAACAAACAAAAATGAATTTCAACAGCCAACAGAGACCTGAAAACCATCAGCAGCCATCGATACTGATGGCTGGCTTTTGGACGAAAAAAAGCAAACAAAAAAAAAACTATTTGCGCAATTTTTCGACCTGAGCAAAAAATAATCTGCTCTGGGCAATGTGTAGCTGAGCATTTGGACCCGTTAACGGACATGGCCGACATTGGATGTTTTTTTATTTCCAATACGGTCCGGTGGAAAGAAAACGTCGCCACAGTTCTATAAATACAGCATTTGGACCAGATATGGCACAAATGCAGAATTCCCATTTCATTTTAGGAAGATTTGGTTTAGAGAGGGACTGTATTGGAGTCAGACCGGTTCCTGATCCCGACCTGGAGCTGAAGCATGTAAACCTTTGGGTGACTGTTATGATTTGGAGCCTTTTGGTCCAGATTTCAATGCTGTAGGTTTTATCTGTACGGACAAAGATGTCAGTCACAGATTGTCAGAGCTGTGTGCAGTCTGTGTAAATGTCTAGTGGGACCAATGAACGGGCAGGGCAGGACCGTAAAGTGGGGGGGCCAATGTTCCCCCGGGTCCCTCCCTGTTCCAGAACCTATGCTACTCACATCTATATTATTGCAAGAGTTTACACTTCTATGGATATGGAAGTACCGAGTAGATGTTTTACTGAGTGGATGTTTAAAAAAGGCCCCTATATTTGTAGTCTGTCACTGTAACGTCAACACCTGAAGGCCACAACAGTTTGTGTCGGGTCCCACCAGACAGTTTTGCTGGCCTTGATATTTCCCATGTTTCAGTAACATTTAACTGCCAAATAAAGAACGATTGCACATTTTACCGACAGTGTCAATCCTAGCACCACCATGTTCTATATATAACAGTAACGCACATACGCAAACAAACTGACCTTACAGCAACTTTAGCACATATGCGCCACAATATGGAATCTCATAGCTTACAATAAATTCATCACAAGTTGATTGTCGGGTAGCACCATCTGTAGGGACTTATGTAGCACTATTTAAAGTGTAAAAGGACTGGATGGGAAAAATCAGAAGACTAGAATTCATCTGCTGGAGCTGTTGTCAGTAATCAATAAAACAATACAAAAGAACTGCTTTCAATACCATGTATTAGACAAAAATTAAAGTGAACAATGCAAGACAAACATACATAGGACCAAAAATAAAAAAACAAAAAAATATACACAGTACTGCGGCCGTCCTTCATTGGTTTGTGCACAACTGGTCTTGACTTCCCCGCTGGTCAGTCCAAAACCTGACCGACACACATTCAGAAGTCCATAGTTGAATTATCCAGATATTTAAGTTGAAAATGTCCCAGCGCAAGTTCTTTCAGATGAAAAGATGAATAATGGAGTGTGTGCCTGAGTGGTGAGATGGAGGGGGAATTGATACAGACCAAACCAGGATGAAGTGATTCTTGGGGCTCTCCTGGCTCCAGCCAGTTTTCAGAAGCTCGCCATCTTTTACCCTAAAAAGGGATCATCTGGCCTGTATTAAAATAAACAGGACCAGTAAATTTCCAGCCGGCTAGTTAACTAGAGTTTTCAGTTTCACTCAGAAATAAATGCAATATATCTAATCTATCAGACCAAATGAAGAAACATTTATCTCATCATCTTAAAGAAGTTAAATTACAACAATTGATCACGATTAGCATTAGTTACCAACCAACATGCTAAATTCAACAAAACATTGTGATCACTACTCACCAATTTCAATAATAGTTGGGAGCATGGCAGCTTCAAGGCTCCAAACTCACTGGATTTTTTGGATCTACATGATTTTTATGTTGTAAGGTTAAAAAGTGCATTACAAACAAAAAGATAACTGATTGTTTGAGAACACCAACCTGTAGCTCCTTTGTCTCCAGCTCTCCCCCTCACACCTGACTGGGGAAAGCTGGAGCAAGCCTAAATAATTACATCAGGTGTGTCAATTGGCTGCATGCATTGTGTGACTGACTGTCACTCTAACCAATGGGGCAGTAAGGCGGGACTAAGAGCAGTTTTTTCACCCTGGGTTACACTTACCTATGAAAAAAATAGCACGGTGAGTCTTCAGGTACCTTTTAGGATTCCTGTAGAGTTTTGTCCACCAAGTTTAAATCTACATGTAACGCTTGTCTCCCTCGAGTATTCAGCTTTACTTTCCCAGTTCATCTTTGTACCAACAATACTAAATGCAGGCTGCCTCAGAAACATTGCAAACACTGGCTCTTGGGAAATTTCAGAGTATCAGTACAGTCCCCCTTTCTAATATTCAAGTCTTCTTGAGAAATAACCCTATTCAAAAACATGGTCCTAGTTTATTTGTATGATTGTTATAAATAATTTGTGACACAAAGCATAAACATAGGGTCTTGAAGTTATAGTGCACAAGTCGAGCTGCTGGAAAACTGAAGGAAAATGGTGAGATTTCAGTACTACGCATACACAATCAGAAAATTTAGTTGCATGATTTTAAGCCTTAAGAAGTGGAAAATTATATTACTGAAAATATTTTTTTCGGGCAGAATGATGACAAAGGGCTGAAACAACTATGTTAGATAAAACTAAACTGTGACTAATGATCCTCTGACTCAATGTATATACTTTGATATTCTAATTCATTGAGACACGCTACAAAACAAAAATATATATGGTGACAATGACTTGATTGAAGGGAGTTATGTTGACATATAGGGTGTTTTTATCGGCTTGAAGTTGCTTTTTCTACTCCCCTGGTGAAAGTGTCACCAAATACTGAGATCCTTGAAAAGCCCTGTGTGCTCAGTTTGCAGTTTGTTAGTGATCTTTACAGTGTGAAGTGGCTGCTGTCTCTCAGTATTCTTGCTTGTCCTTGTGTGTTGATACTAAATCACAGAGTGGCATGTTGCACCTTAGCTTCAAGGAGATTGTGTTACCTTCCAGGAGATGACGCAAGATTAATGGCCTGCTTTTGTTGGGAAATGCATCTGTGTGAATTCTTGGGGAAAGTGAGAAGAGAAAGGACCCTTGCTAATATATCTTGTGAGTGAAAGAGGGCCAGGGAGACAGTGTGGTGCAGAGCAGAGTCAGGATTTAATGTCAACAACCTAGCTGTGTTTACTCAAATGCCTTTAGGAAAGAGGGCTGGGCAGGGATTGCAGGTATGGGCTGGGATACAGACGCACCGCTTCTCTACCCTGTAAATACAAAGGAAGAAGGAGGAGGAGGAGGAGAAGAAAATAATGCTTGTATCTGTTGTACTACTCAGTGGGTAACAGTTACCCATCTTTTTCATCTTCATGCAGGAAATAAAAAACAGGCAACAAATGTAAAAAAAAATACGGAGCAAAGAAATTCCGCACCTGCTTAGTTGTAGTGGATAGGCGTAGCTCTGGATCAAGTGGTGTTGGTAGTGATTATAAGTTCACCTGTTGCTCACCTGGTGACTTTAGTGAGTGGGTGATGGAGGAAGTCTACCTTTTGCTGACCGCTTTAAGCTTGAATAATATTTGTGTAACCCATGTTAATTTAACGAATGTGAATTATAGCATGTAATGCACCACATTGCCGATAAATGGTTTCAAAGTAGTCTAAAGCTACAGTGATATGCCGCAGAATATGGGCTAGAATAACCAGAAGAAGAAACGGGGGAAAAAAACGTTTTTGTGGTCATTTTATTGACAAAACTCAGTTTTATTTTCAATATTTTTCAATAATTAGTTTTCATCGATGGTTGATTTTTGATTCCTGTGTACCAAGACCCGGAATAACTTTTGTTTTTGATAAAAACAAAAGATTTTATCAATAAATAAATAAATAAATAAATA
>NW_015113118.1:65613-132347 GCF_001443285.1 Poecilia latipinna | reverse complement strand
TGTGTATGAGAACACAGATGGGCTGGGTAAAACTTAAGTAAACATTAACTTTTTCAGAAAAACTGAAATGAAATAAAAAAACACAACATAAAAACATAAAGATATGTAAAGGTTCTAAGAGTTTGTTACATTAAGACACTGGATTCTTTTATTAGTTTGTGCAAATTATAGATCAATCACTCCAGGAACTGGAGGGTGACAGCTACAGTAACCTATGACTCATGTACACTAAATTAAGCTAAATTCCATATTCATGAACGTTAACTAAAATGTTTTGTGCTGTTATGTTATTGATAAGGCTGTTATGTTATTGATAAGGCTTGGAAATATAACTAACACAGGCCATAAGCCTGCAGTAGCACAGCAACGCAGTTAGCTGCTACAGGAATTTAGAAAAGCAGTTTAAACTTAAGAAATTTTGCTCTAAGTGCAAAATTTACACATGCAAACCCAACGCTTACATTTAAGAACCCGTAGGGAAAGAAAAAGAGAAGTAAAATCATCATCCTGGTTCTGTATTGGCTAAATAAAGCATATTCCAGAAAGCATTTTCAGCATATACACTTGCTTTGCTCTCATCACAATCTGAAAAGCACAACCTTATGATCTTACAGTGTCAGCAGAATGTGATATAAAAACCGTGCTGGGAAAAATGTTGCATTAATTGCTTTTGGTCAGAAGGAGTGGGGGTGTGATGACACACTGCACACATCTGTCCTGCTGAGTCACAGGTTGTGCCCTGTGAGCTCATCTGATTGGCTTGTGGGTGAATTACAGCATAATCTATATTGGGGGGGTGCGGGTGGTGGGGGGGGGGATGCATAAGAACTATAATCATCAAAGGCCAAGAGAAATATTAGACAAAAAGAAAAGCTCTTGTAAAAGTCTTTTGGGGAGTTTCATTGAGTTTTTCAGTTTCTATTTTGGCCATAAAAACCTTCATAGTAATTTTTTTAATAGCAATTTCTGAAAAACTAGGCAGGTGCCTTACTAACTGCAGAACATTTGTTCTTTTGTGTACGCCAACTGTTCAGGATTGCTCATTTGGGGAGGCGCATGGTGTAGAGGTAGAGCAGTTGCTATATGTAGAAGAATTTTCTGAAGTATACATTTACTCAGCACAAACTAAGGTCAAAATCAAAGTGTCATATATAGAGGTTGAAACTCAGTGACATCAATGGTGTATGGTGTGTTTGAGTGGATGATGTATGTGACAGATTTGTCATGTGCAATCAAAAATAATCTAGAGAGCAAAAGGCAGCAGCATCCCCCTGGAGGAAAGCAGAGGCAAGGCAATAACTGAAGGTTTTACCAGGTGTCCCAAGTTAGTAAATATCCGATGTAACCCCAAGTGTTGGGGTTTGATTCCCGACCCTGAGACCTTTGCTGCATGTCTTATCCTCCTCTCCCTCTACCCATTTCCTGTCTGATCTGCTGCAAATAAGGGCCACTAATGTGTGAAAAACCTTTAAAAAAAAAGCTCATTTGCCTGGTTCACAGCACCACGACGGCCAGTGTGCATCTTTGTCTAAAATGTGTGAGGTGATGGCAGGGAGCAGATCGATGTGTGGAAATAAGTAATTTCAGGGCTTCTTTGAAAATGAAATCTACTTTTTATTTTTTAATAACACTATAAGAGGTTTAGAGCAATTTCTCAAAGCCTTCTGTTGCTCTTCTCTTGTATTTTCCTTGCCTGTGAGCCACAGATTTAGAAATGCCTGAGAGACTTTAAGACCCACATATGAGTCCCATACATTACAATATGTGTAATTTCTTTTTGCCTGCCATGAACAGGTTCATAGCGTTAACTTTATTTATAGATTACTCAGACCTTTTGAGCTTTTCTTTAAACGCGTAATGTGACTAATCATCTGTCAGGCTTTGAGGCGGTAATGTTAACACTTCATGTGCTGCTACGACTCATAACACAAGCGTTGTTTCTGGAACAACAGAAGAGTCTTGTTCTTTTTCAGTTTCTCTGATGTGAAAGCAAAGGGAAACAAAAGAGTCACAGATTTTTGCAGCATTTCAGCATCAACTTCAGAACAGGTTGTTATCTAAAAGCAAAGCAAAAGGGATCGGAATTTCAAATGTAGACAGATGCTGCAAAAACAGGAAAGAAAGACATTTTTAAACATAACTGTCTCCTCCTTCTTCATAATGCTGCATTTAAAAGGTTAAGTAAAAACCACTATTGAAAAGCTTGTACTAATTCAAATTCCTTTGCCCTTTTCTGTTTTCTCTGAGCACTGTCTCACTTCGCTTCTCTTTTTCATCTTTCAGGAATTCGCTCTGAAGCCTGTGGACCTGAGACGGCCCGAGGGCTCTGACATACACCAAATCCCTGCCCAGGGGAATGGTGGAGATTAAAAACTTCTGATTGAGGTAGAGAGGGAAGAGACACAAAGACAGGGAGGCAGAGACAGAAGAGGAAAAAAGCTTATGGTTCACCTTTGTTCTTGTTAATACCCCGAGTGAAGGATCTCCAAAGAATAACACAAGACACAAAAACAGCTGTCCACAACAGTGGTCAAAGGATGGAGTGAGTAAAAGAAAAGAAAGAAGCAGGATTACATCCTGAGAAAGAGCCAAGATCATATTCTACTCTAATTGAATGCCTGAGAGAGGGCATAGACATGAGAGGAATCCTTTTCTGTGAAAACTGCTTCAAGAGGCAGTGCAATTAACCCTCTGGCCATTATAAAATAATACCTGGCTATTGTTGTTTCCTGATTGCTGGTGTGGATTCGTGCTCGGATGGTGATCATGTTTCAGCCTCCAGCCTGTAGACTGAATCAGAATGGCTGTCAGAGAAACATCCACATTCTGCTGCTGCTGCTTCTTTACAGTTCCCTCAAGGCCTCTTTGGCTGCCAAACCCAAAGGGCCAGGACAAACGCATTTGAACTCCATCCGCATTGACGGAGATATCTCCTTAGGTGGGCTGTTCCCTGTGCATGCCAGGGGCCATGATGGCAAACCCTGCGGGGAGCTGAAGAAGGAGAAGGGTATACACAGACTGGAAGCCATGCTCTTTGCCCTTGACCGCATAAATAATGATAATAATCTCCTGCCTAACATCACATTGGGAGCGAGGATCCTGGACACCTGTTCCAGGGACACTCATGCCTTGGAGCAGTCGCTCACCTTCGTCCAGGCTCTGATCGAGAAGGACGGGACAGATGTCAAATGCCTCGGCGGGGGGGCGCCAATCATCACCAAACCTGAGAGGGTGGTGGGCGTCATCGGCGCGTCTTCGAGCTCCGTTTCCATCATGGTGGCCAACATACTGCGCCTGTTTAAGGTAAGATACCGCCAGAATGCAATGCAGAGAAAAACACAGCAGAGAAAAGATTTATGATGTGTTTGCTTTATTGATCGCCTCATGCACAGTATTTGTTTGAATAATTAATAACTGAAAAAGAACATCAGTAGCTGAAGTATAAAAGAACACTGGACGTCTGTGCGCCATGTCTGCAGCAACACAATGGACATTCCCATAACTTCAGAGAAGAGATCCCCATTGTAAATCTCATCATTCTGACTGTTGCCCCGGAGGACTCGGGTTGCTAGGCAGTGAGAGGTATTACCTGTCACAATACAGGAGTGATTAATAAGATTCCTGATTTCATTTTTTCCCCAAAGCCTTTCACACAATCAGTTAGGTGTTTACATTTGCCCACACTACAGAAAAGAATATGTTCTGTTCATACGCATTTGGACTTTTGATGAATTATTTAACACATATTTTGTTTTCTTGGCAGTCAGCTGTTGCAAAAGTCCTAGTTCTTTTTTTTTGCTGAAGGTCTGATTTCTTTATAGAGGTTGGCTCACCAGAAAACAGCATTTAAAAAAAAGAGTTACTATCATGTTGTTGCCACGGATTTGTGGGTATTGCACATAATTCATAGTTATTTCAGTGGTGCAGAGGATTACATAATTCAGTCACAATTGACACAAGCAACATTTTTTTTTCTTTCAGTCAAAACTTGGACTTTAAAATTTATGATAATTCTATGCCTTAGTCATAACGGGGTAGGGAGAGCAGAGAGATGTCTTGATATTGCACAAAAATTCATGTCTAACATAAACACACTCCTCTTCACCTTCTCTTTCCGAGTACTGCTGAATGTGAAGCTGTCTCCAACTCTGCAGTGGGTTACAGGTGTAAAACAAGGACATGGCTATTCAACAAGTAATGCGTTTTTTTATAAAAGGTATATAAACAGAATACAAGAAGTAGATTTTCAAGTAAATTAAGGCAAATTCATTGCTGCCTGTTAAGTATTTAGCTTCCAGAGACTGGCAAACGGTCTTTGCTGAACCATAAAATTGTTATAATCTTCACAATATTTGCAGATAAATAAGTCATGAAAAATAATCATTAGCTATATTGTCAGATATTACAGCTGGAAGGCCTGAGATTATAATGCATGGTGTTTCTCTCTGTCTGCCTGGTTTATTTTTTTTCCCAGCACTCCTGCCAAAAGTTAATGGACTTAATACTTTTATTGCTTGAAGTGCTGTCACAATAAGAAAATTATGACCTCTATATTATCATACCAAACAATTATGATAGCGAAACAATATCATAGCCAACCGAGCTGAATAAACGGAAGACGCATTGTGATTCTTTGTTTTTCAATTAATTTTTTTTGTTAATTTTCAGTATAATTTTAGCTTATTACTATCGTTATAATTATTTGAAAGTTAGCTTAAGTTATTCACAAAGCGTAGTTCATTTAGACAATAAACTTTTAAATTAGCTTCACCTTCTCTGAGTTAGCAGGAGGTGTGATGTTGTTAGCTTAATGGTCTTCCAGGGTTTGGTAAGGCAAGATCAGCTTTTTTACCTTCACCACTAGGTGGAACCATGTAAAACAATTTCCTATGTTTGTCCTGGTTAAAATAATTACTTTTACCTTAGAGTTAAGTTGGTGTGGCTCTTTTTAAAGTCATTTTCACTTTGATGCAAACAGTTTGCTTTGTGGGCTTATGGGTTAGCCATGAACTGTCCTGGTGCCTCACTGATGCAAATCTGAGTTCTGATTTAGCTTTGCTCAAAACGATAAAATCATAGATCATAAATTAACATTAAGATATTGGAGTTTCAATGTTGTTAATTAAACCAGAATTATCCGTGCATGAATGTATCAAAAAAAATAGATTGTATCTCCCAACTCTAACGTATATCTATTAGATGAAACACTAAGATAGCAAAAATGCAAGAGTATATATCACTGGTGATGTTTCGGTTTGGAATAAGTTTGAAATATTCATAAGCATCTTTTTAGAGTGCAAGCCAAAAACTGGAAGAAGTTGCTTTTAATTAAATAATGTCTGGTGCTGATTTATTGCCAGTTAAACATGTTTCTTGTTTACAAGTTATTCAATTAAAGCGACATTTAAAGATGAGCCAGAGAGTTAAATTTGGAGCTCATTGTTCTTTTATAGATGAACATCAGTGTATTTGTTGGCTGTTTCTATCTCCTTCAACAACAGCTTGAGGTTTAAGGATTAGGAAGAATGCTGTGCCGTCCTTTGTTTGTCTGACAGACATAACCGAGGAAATGGCTTCTTTTTGAAAGAAGTTAAAGTAAAGATTGAGATGTCACCAAATTAGAATATTTTGTTCCTGCTACTGATCCAAGTAGGTATTCTGTGCAATACTAAATGATTTATATTTTGCACTCCATTGTGATCATTGCCATCTGGAGAGAGAATCTGCAATGGGACACAATATTATCACTGAGCTATGATGAGTGGATGTAGTCTTTCATTGATTGTAGGAATCTTTATGTCATAAGTGATAATTGCATTTGTGAGAGTAGAGTCAATAAAATGAAATAGTCCAAGTAAAACATTGAGCAAAGCTGATATGCAACTACAGTATTGTTAAGAACTTTACATACACATATAGACATATTTTTCTTATATTTGGACCTTTTCACTATGCATTTGAGCTGGACAATTCAAAATAGGAAATGATGCTTTATATGCAAGCTCAAACACAAACACATTGGTTTTCTTTATGTCAAAACCATTTCTGATGTGGGTTAGGAATCATTATGTTAGTAGAAAATTCAAATATGTTCAAGTTCCAACCATCTAGCTGCTGGGTTTGTTAATTTGGACTTAGCTTTTCTTTCTCATTATTTCATCTACTTTGTGCAAACAATGCATTCCTGCAACATAATGTTTCCACTACCGTGCTTGGAGTGCAGTATTCCTATGCTTGACAGCCTTGTTTTGACTGCTGCAAATATACTTTTTATCTCTGTGGCAATAAAAAGGTAAATCTTTGTCTCGCCTCACCATAAAATGTATCTTAAATGAACAAGTCAAACCATTCACTGTCTAAACCATTTATTATTTTATTTTACTGGGGGAATAATTTAATTCTGATCAGAAAGAGTGTAATAGAGTAGATTAGATTAGATCTTTATTGGTCATTATCACCCTGCATAATAAACTGTGAGGTGCCGTCCTGTCAAGCAGAAGTCAAAGGCAGGATGATGAATAGTTGAAACTGCAAGTCTTTTAAGGACGATGAAGCTCCTGTTAGCCTCTTCTCTAACACAACTAGCCAGTTTCTGACTTTTCACTCAAGGTTTGCTTTAAACTGCACAACTTCTCACCCAACACCATAAAGCTACCACTTGTTTCGAGTGTGATAATGTGTGCTCCATTCATCGGTGTTGCATCAATACACACACAAAAAAAATCATCTATATTCTCTTAGATTCAGTTAAATTTATTTCTGTTTTGCTTCATTTAAAATATGAGATTATTATTATTATTATTATTATTATTATTATTATTATTATTATTATTTAGAACTAGAAGTTGATGTTAGGAAATTTACAGGTGAATTATTTTTGACTACAGCAAATTTTAGAAATAGACACAGTTTGGACTCAAATTTATTGTCGCCGACTTTAAACTAAGCGGCACAATGTACTGGATGTACTGCACACAATGTGTACAGGACATCCAGAAACTACTCACAGCACTTCACTTTCTCCACATTGTTATTGTACAGACTTATTCCAGACTGTATTAAATTAACATCGACACAGAGTTACACACGACAAATAAACATAACCACAACAAATTCCTAAACTGAAGAAAAACAAACTTAAAAAGCACCAAAAGAATATGACACAAAAACCCATAAACCTGTATTTTTATCTATCTGTTTATGACTTTATCAAATCCATTCATTCAATTTTACAAGTGTTATTTTGGCTGGGCTCTAAATTTTTATGAGGAGTTAAATGACACATATTTGTTTTTTTATGTTTATTTATGTATAAGTTAATGGAATATCTCAGGAAAAGCCTGCAGTCTATGTATTATTGGATAATCTCCATGATTCAAAAGTATTAAAATCTCATGGGATGTTTCCTGCTTGTGAAAGCCTGCAGCTTTGTCAGTAAACCCAGTGTAAAACACACATTGGAGTTCTCTGTATCGTTTATATATTTTTCAAAATATGTACTATTGGCTTTATTTTCCAATTAGGTGCTGTCCTGTACTAAAGAAGATACAAACAAGTTTACAACGTTGCCGTTTCTGAACGTACTGCTATCTTCCGTGGATGAAGTATTTCAGTAGTATTGCTCACACAGGTAGTACTCAGTGTGGGCCGCAGTAATGAGCATCTCCCGCAGCGTGCTCCTGATCCCTCTCTCACATGGAAGCCTCAAATCCTTTGTCATTAACACACTGGCATGCTCTTTATTCATTAATGTGCCTAAGCATTGTCCTTGCATATTAAATTTACATTTTCTCTGATCTTCTTGCACTTCAGCTTCATTGTATACTTTATAAATTCCTGGTCTTACGTTTAAAAAGCTGAGGATTACCGAAGCAAATCCTGTCTGTCAGCGTGTCGAGTAGATCAACGTGATGGGATTTTACTGTTGACGATCACTTGCGTTTCTGAATCACATTATTGACATCAAACATTTTCTAATTCTCTGGCGAATTATTCAATGTCCAATTAAATTGAGTAACAGACATAATCTAAAAGAAGACAACTTTTAGCATGAAATAAAATGATTGATATTTGTTGTTGAGCTCATGTGCCCGTTCAATAATTTAGCAGCAAAATTGGTTTTTGAATTATAAATGTTTATTTTGTCGATATATGGTTTTCGATTAAAACTCAATTAATTTTGACAAATTTATTACAGACCTTACAATATTAAAAAATGTAATTGACTCCCACCACTGATGAATTTATATATACATATTTGGGTCAACATGATCCCATGTGGTTCAGCTGGACCTGCTGAGGTTTTTAACTTTACAGCCTTCTCATAATGTCGTCTGCATCAGCAAGTCTTTTACTGCAGGGCCCAGGTTGCAGAGAGAAGGACAACTGCCTTCACTAGCTCTGCAGCCAGACATAAATGTTTGCTTTGAATAGAGCCGACGCTTGCACATAAACACCATCTCAGCATACTGATGAAGACAAGTGGATTCTTGGACATATAGGCATGCACATGAGCATGGACTTGCATAGGCACACAGGCGCTGTGCAAAACTGGCAGCATTCAGGGACACACAGTGTGCACATAATTGACTGACACAGAGAAACAAGTGAACACCAAAAGCAATCAGGCACATTTGCAAGCAAACTCCTTTTAACCAAGCAACAGCCACTACCTTAGCATAGCTGGCGGGTTTACAGTAAAGTGTTTCCTCAGCGCACTCAGATGCATACAGATGTGGTCCAAAGCAGCTCGATGAATATTTTACTTTAACCTTATGTAATTCCAACACAGGGACTTGCAGCTGCAACTCAAGAATATTTTAGTGTTGTTCAGAGATGTGGGAGCTGCTGTGACAAGCATTCGGGGAAAAGATAATTCATGATCACACACGAGCTATGTCAGATGATTACATTATTCATTTGCCTTGCAGATTTGCTCATAAAGTTACCACACATCACCTACAAGGCAGATTACACTACCCGTTTAGCTCAGCAGGAGGCTCTGAAAAAAAGGATTTCCTTTTCAACTCAACCATAACAAAAGCCTCGTTCCTGTTCGCTGGAAAATAAAACTGTTTTTATACATTTACTTTCTTGACTTCTGTGGTGCACATCAGTAGCTCAAAAGCCAGGCAGTGACCCAGGTTTAAGAAGCTCGGAGTGTTCCACCCTTTAATGCTCACTGGAAATCATTTCGCCGGCTCCTCGTTCTGACATTACAGTTTGCTACTACCCTGAACAAAGAATCTGATTTGCTGACTGACTGGTTTTTAAATGATGGATTTGGAGAAAAATACAAGAAAATGTATGTTTATATTTGTTTGCAAGAACAAAAACAAAAACTCTTCTTTGTGTTGATAGATCTTATCTTCTTTTTATTTTCTAAAGATCTCAGAAACAAAAAACTCAAAACTCAATATGTGTGAAAAGAAAGAAAATATCCATCCATCCATTTTCTTTACACCCTTGTCCCTAGTGGAGTCGGGAGGGTTGCTGGTACCTATCTCCAGCTAGAAAGAAAATATATTTTATGTAATTATTTGGATTGAATCTAAATTACAAATTACAACTAGTTGTCAGACATTCCCCTCCAGCTGGGATTTTGTGTCTCGTTCACTTAGAAATCATCATGAGTTTTCTTTTTTCCAAATAAACATTCCCTGGAAAATCATCCAAACCTGAGCCACACAGTGTTGAAAAATAACATGTTTTATGGAACATCAGCAAATACAACTATCTTGTCTGTTTTTGGAGAAAAGTGTTGAATATGGTGAAGCAAGACATGTCATAACTGAACAATGACTCATTTTTCAAACATCAAGCAGCATTAGTTGATGCATATTAAAAGCAAATATATTTCAGGTTAAAAGACTACACGAATCCCCTTTTCCAATCTAATTCAGCCTGAAGTGGCACATGTGTGCATTTACTCATGATTTTTTTTTTCTCCTTTGGTCATGACTCATCTTGGAGTAAGTTCTTAAAAAGAAAACACTTATAGTAAAGCTGCAATTACATAACAACGTGTGAGATAAGCGCCGTCGGTGTCGATCTGATTCAAAGTATCTATCTGCAGCAGGAGCCTAGCCGCACAGAAACCTGTAAAGAGGATGACGAGCCAGCGGTGTCTTTTTTGAGCTCCTTCAGTGAGTAAGCTGATCTGTTCTGCAGCTGTCTTGTGGTCAAAGCTGCAGCGAATCCTCGGTTCCCAGAGGTCTTCACCATCTGCTTTGTTGCATTTTCTTTCAGCAAGTTAATGGTTATTTGCCCCCAGTTGATCTTCTACTCCTCACTGTGCCCATTTTAGCTTCAATTCATTTGCGTAAAATCAGTAAATGTTCAGCTTTTATGATTAACTAATGTGCCACAAAACCTCAGATATTTATTTTTTTATTCCCTGCTGGGAAAATAGCGGATGGGGAATCTTCTCCCTAACTGAAAATGCATAAGAAAAGTTTACAATTTTACTCATTGTGATAAATAATAACTATGATTATCATTTGTGACAATAAATGCAACAAGCCAAATCTGTTCCACCAAATATTCTTTTTGGCAATGTTTTGTGTTGTGGAATTACTTGATTAAACCTTCCTAAGTTAACTCAAGAAAATCATGAAGGATCAGATTCTGATAAATGTATAAAAAATGGAATAAGGAGGTTCACATGCTTAAAATAAAATCCATGTAGTTTTAGTTGTAGGGCATGATTTTGTGTTCTGTACACACATTTTACTTACTTCGTGGGTGAAAGTGGGTTACCCTTTTAGAGCATTTCACCAGCTCTAAGGATTCTGGATTAAAGTAGATTACATGGCTGTATTTTTTTAAATCGGTTTTTAAATATTCAATACTCCTCTTTTAATTTTCCCTCAGCATGATTCCCCCTGTATGATGAATTTTAAAAACCCCAAAAATGGGTCATGAAATTTCATGCTTTGTCTCACCTTGTTCTGATGGTTTCTATTCCCCTCATAAACCTTCCAGTGACACAGTTTAATGACGACCTGGTGCCAAAATTGATTTAGCTGCTCATTTGGGGGAGTGACACTTACATCAAGATTAACTAGCCAGAGCCCTTCGAGGCGTCTCGCGTCAACCAAGCCCTCTCTTTTAGTGAGCAAGTGACAACATGATTGTTCACATTGACTACTTCATATTTTTGTGTGGACTTTACCTTAAAAAGGTGTCATGTTTAAACATAAGGGAGAAATATTGGTGAAGGTGAATCGTCGTTTACATATTATGTGACATCTAATTACAGAGACATGTTTCATGGTATGAATTACTGTCACGTTTACTCATAGTATGTGTATATTTCATTACATTTTGACAAATGATTTTGTCTGTACCATTTTTTTTCCCCTTTAAAATGGGAAAACCAACAGACACTGAAAAATTGCATAGAGTGCTGTTACTTTGTAATTTTACAATGAGAGCCATTTTGGCCAGAGTACTGTAAGTCATTGTGGAAGCTGCAGATAATAATCCTGCTTGGTGTAGCAGGGTGGTGTTTTTTCCATTTCCAGTCATTTTCAATGCTATTCTTTCCTCTTCTGTATCCCATCCTTTGTTGTTTCTGTGTTCTTGCAATGCCATTACCAAAATGTTCGCTGATTGATAGGATATCAACTTTATTTTATTACAATTGTCTTTTCTTTGGTATTTAAATCACATAAAGTAACAGATTTTGTTTGTCAAAGGTTTATGCTTTGATCAGTCAGATATCATCAGATGTGATCACCTGTTCATTTTTTCCAGAGGATTTTTCGGCATTATCCATGTTATTTCATTCTGCTCATGCACCAGCTGTTTGCACCTACAGAGCCAGGCTGATTTGACCTCAACATGAAGGAAATATTCTGCTGATAGTTTTTTTCTTTTGTTCTGATCTAGTGAAACCCCCAAAATTCAGCTTCTCACCAAATCATCCCTGTGTACTATAGATCTTCAACACACAGGGCTTCTAGTGATCTTATTAAAATTAAATGCTTCTGTTAGACTCTACATAGAGTTCTCTGCTTTTTAAGCCAATTTCTAATTGGTAGATTAAAAAAAACAGTCCACTATGAATTTCTGGCAGATATTTCTACAGCTAAAATTAGTCATACTCCTTGCAGATTTATACTTAAATTTTCAAATTTCACTAATATTTTTTTAATATAGTTTGGAGAGAACCAGCCAGAATCCCAACTTAAATTCAAGATAAGATTTGGGTCTTGGAGACATTGACGAAGTTGAAACATTAGAAATGCAATTGAAAACATGCAAAAGGTTAGTTGGCAAACATATTAAGTGTTTACTTGGTGTAGTCTCAATGAAGTTTGTTACATTTTAATGTTGAGAAGGGTATTAAAAGTCTTAATATGCTTTTAATGGCATAATAATACATGTCAGTGGTTTGCATGGAAGACCTAAGGCAGGTAAACTGTAGATTTAAAGAAAAACATATTTAATGAAAAACTTACAGAAAACAAATAATTTATTTCAAAAGCTAAAAATACATAACAAAAGGCAGGAGAACGAAGCTTATCCAAAAACAGAGTGAAATATCTTCTAAGATGAGATGATCAGTGGCAGAAGACACGACTGAGGAAGAATAGGTAAACAGAAGCTACCACACAGAGTAAAGAGGACTGACCACAGAAAGGACTAGACTAACCAAACTAAAACTGGAACTATAAATGAGGAAAATCGTAAACTAAAGACTACAACTCCAAACCATCAGAAACTTGTAAATCATGTAGATCAGAATCATGTAAACTGAATATGACCGATTGTACCTACAAAGACAAGTCTTCAAAAACGACATGTACGGTCTTGCTTTATCATCCTTGATGTTGTTTGAACACTGTATATTTGTGTATTATGCAAACAGTTTTGCAGGCATATGGTGCCCATGCCTTTTTGTTGCCTTTCCCACAGCGTCTTAATTCATAAATAATCTCTGCAGGAGATGTGGTCTTCCAGGGGTTTCATGCTTCACAGTCCTCATTCAATATTTTCTTGTTTAGATTTTTGACTTGAAAATAAAAATAATTAACTCAGCTCTAACATAAGTAATTAAGTGATTAAACATGCTTCAAGTGTAGTCTTTGCGCTCAATAAAATGGTGTGCTATTTTATTACTGCTGATTTTCTTTTTATTTTGCTGTTTGGTGAGTAAGCGTTGATTCATCGTGACTCATTCTTCTGAAAAAACAAAACAAAAACAAAAAAGTCCTGACAGCAAACACTACTACAAGGCATGGATTTTAATAGCAATAACAGATTAATATGATTCCATAAATGAAAACAATTTCTCATTTAATTCCTTGTGATCCATTTTCTTAAGAGTGACCTGATTCTCTTTGCTGTTTTAATGCAATAAAAGACACGTTAGTGGAGGCAGGTGCTGGCTTGTAAGCCTTGTCTCAGTCACATGCTATTTATTCCTACATAATTGTTTTACTTCATAATCATATTGTGTTTAGTTATAATCTCCCCTTGCCAAATATAGCCAAATCATTCTTGAGACAAATTAGACATAACAACATTTTTGTATTTTGAAGCGCTGACAAACCTCCATTGAGAATCCTGATCCAGACATTCAGCCATCTGTTTTTCTGAGATGCCAACCCCTCACAATATTTGTATGTGAATCTGGGTTTCTGCTTTTAATATAAAAGTGAATGTTTGGTGAGCAAGAAGTTTCTTTCTGTACTGCAATTTATATGAATGACATTTAAAAAAGCCTTTTCATTTAATTGGAAATCTACATAAAAACAAAAATCATTATAATTACATTTGTTCCATCGGTTTCGGGGTACTCTTGAAATTAAACACATGCTACAAAAAACTATTTTCCTTTTATCCCTAAGAATATCTCATGCCAAACAAGACAATATGGGAAAAAACATTTCCACAAATTACAACAAAATGTAAAAAGTCTACTAAATGATTGTTCTTTTCCCCAAAAAAATACAAATACCACAACTATTACTATTGTTGCCAATTCAATTAATCAGCGAGATGTACAATATGTTGCCAAAAGTATTGGGTTACCCCTCCAAGTCATTAAATTTATTTGTGTTTTATTTGCTTTTATTTGTTTTTCACTCATGAAAGATTCTCTGAATGTCGGTGAATTCTAGTGTTGTACTGACAGGATGCTGCCTGCGGAAAAACAAACTATTTCATGAAACTTCTTTGCTACAAGACATTCCACAGTTAAATGACAGCGCTATCACCACAACATGGAAGCGAATTAGAATAACAGCGATTCAGCCATAGAAAACCCATGGAGCTGGGTAGGTATGCCGAGGAACATTGTAGGCAAAAATCCAACTGTTTGCAGAGTCAATAACTACAGATCTCCAAACCTCTAGTGGTTTTAAGATTAGCTTAAGAACAGCCTGTAGAAAGCTTCAAATGATGAGCTTCAGAGCTGAGCAGCTGGATCAAAGCCTCACATCACCAAGAGCAACGCAAAGAGTCAGACACAGTGGGGAAAACACACCACCAGTAGACTGTAGAACAGTTGAGACGTGTTCTCCAGAGTGACTAATCACAGTTTACCATCTGGTAATACAGTGGAAATGTCTGAGTTTGGAGGTTTCCAGGAGACTGGCACTTGCCTGACTGCATTGTGTCAACTGTTCAATTGCGATGGAATATGGTGCTGTTTGGGTTTGGAGTTGGTCCTTTAGTTCAAGTGAAAAAAGCTCTAAAGGTTTCATGTGTTTTATACATTTTGCTCCATCTGCTCCTGAGTCTGGAGGACCAGTTTGGATCTATTCCCTCAAGTTCAAACACGACGGTGCCCGCAAACACAAGACATGAAGGAGATTCTCTCCTTCATGTCTTCATGAAGACATGAAGGAGAGAATCTGGGTCTGTGGTTAGTATATTTTAATGAAGAGATACAAACAGAGAGAGTACTAGAGGTGGAGTTAAAGAAGGTGTAACACAAAGGAGGGGAGATATGCTCAAAAACTTACCTAGAGCATTAGAGATAACATTGTCTGCACAAAGCCAAGATCTTTGATGGTTGCTGAATGGAATATGAATAGAGACCTGAGTTGGAAAAGCTGGAGAGAGAAACTAATAATTTGGTTCAATGACAGAGTGAACAAAGTGAAGGTAGTTTCCCAGGAGTAATTCTTTTTTCTGTAACTTTAATAGAAAAAAAAAGTCTGGTCAGTAAAATGTTTCCATTATACAATACTGTTAGATGAAGATCGACAAGATGAGTCCATGTTCAGCTGGGCCATAGGAGAAAATGCTGCATTTTGTCTCAAGCATATGACCCAACATTACTGATTAGTTGGACTCTTAAGGTGGCTTTTATCTTAATCAGCATTTTTGGCCCTCATTTATAAAACATAGTCACCACTCTGGCAAGAATATGTAAGATCACACAGTGTCCAAGGTGAAGTCAGAGGATACTGTAGCTGTAAAATCACTTTAAGATGCCTTCTGTGTTGCTGGGAATCTTTGCCAGGAAAGCCGATGAATCTGAGAGCTCATGTTTCATTTTCTCTGGCAGAATGTTGGCTGCCCCTTCCTTTCAAACAGACTTCTATTGGACTGGGACAGGGCCAGTCATAACTGCTTATCTAATATTGGGTGGGGTTGATTCAATCAGACTGTGCACAGGATCGCTCTTGCAGCATGTCTCTGGATGCTGCATCACCTGTTTAATTGTTTTAGGTTGCATCAAAAGCATTTTGGTATGTACCTGGTAATTATGCTTTTTAATTATTCTAAAATAAACTGAAACATTCTGGATGGATCCACGTTTGTAATGTTATCAGGTGATGCAAAATAGCATGATTTAGTTTTGGTGATTTATTCTTTGTATTCCTTGTATCCAGTCCAGTAAAAACCATGTCCACACTCTGTGTTTCTATCCAAGATAATTCACCTTCTTATTTAAAAAAAGATAAATAATATCCTGAAAATATTTGGTCATTGATGTTAGGCATTCAATGAGTACTGTAAAAAAAATTTAGACATACAAAATATTTCCAGTAACAGAATTGAAAAATACTTCACAAAAATTTATTTTAAAGAAAATGTTAAACATATCTTCTAAGGGGAAAATGTACAGTAAATGACAACTATAATGTAAAACATTAGCAGTCTTCTAGACCTATCACCCTAAATTTGCAGGAGCACAGCCCCCTGAAATACATTGTTTCTGAATCGCTCAGTACATTGCAGGAGACTGTGCTTTGGTCTGAAATAAACAGTTTTGGGAACACTTTAAAAACGTTATGGACACAAAAACCACATTGGGCACCAATCAACAAAAGAACACCATGAGTTCAGTGAAAGACGATGACGACAACATCATGATCTTTTCTTCAGATGGAACTAGGGTTTTTTATCAAAGCTGATGAAATTATGAGCATTTCCTAATACCAGTCTTTAAACAAAACATTCAAGTGTATTCTAGAAAGTCGAAGATACTAAATGGATTTAATTTACAGCATTTATGTGAATTCTAACTTTCACCCAAATCCAAACATATTTATGAAAGACAGAAGAGTCGAGACCTAAATTTGACTAAATCTGTGAACTTGTCAGAAGAGGACAGTGGACAAGAAATGTCCTTACAATCTGATTGGAGAACTTTTGTCAGATAGAGTAGGAAAAAATCCTGACTGATTCTCTGCAAAGAATGCTGAATGAAATGTAACCAAAATGTGCTGCAACCAAGGACACTTCTATGAGCAAACAAGGCTTGATATACCTATTTATAATATAACAATGGTGTGTACATCTTTGAGTGTCATTGTACTGACATTCATTAACTATAATATTCGTCACAGTACATACTTAAGTTGTGCTCCTTATGTGAAGGTAAAATATTTTTTATCTACTAATAGCAAACTCAGTTTGGTTCAAGGTATTTATTGTCATGCCCCTAAAGTACAGCAGTTGACTAGCACTAATTGTTCTCTAGGTATTCTTCCCAAACAAAGAGAGAAAAAAACTGGTTCCAAATTAGACTAATTTGTCCAAGATAGTTTACAATTACCATTGCAAGCATCGTGCTATTTTATTACCTGAAACTAAACTCATTAATGTGATATTTTAAGACTGAACAAGAACTGGTAAAATACTTATCAATTACATTATTACTGTTATGTTATTAGTTACCAAAAAACGGTAAAAATTATTTGTGGGCCTGGTCTGGAATTATTCTTCCTAGGTGAAAAGGTTTTTGATGATATTTGTAACCCAATGGAAACATTAGATCCTGGTTAATGTCCTCTGGTTGCTTCTAACTACTAAAGATTTTTTGAGCTGCCTTAAATTCTCTCTGGAGAGTCTTTTTGTCTGCAGTTGTACATCTGGAACCCTGCACCACCTTAGAAAATGGAAGCATGCTGTCAACAACAGTGCAGTTTTTCTGAACATATGTTTGTGTTTTGAGACAGCTACCTCAGATATCACTTTTCAAGTGAGGCAGTCTTTCACGTAAGACCCGGTAAGAATTATATTTCCAAGATTTAAAAATGTTTTCTCCGATCATGACAACATCTCTCACTTTGGGCACAATGCACTACTAAGAAAAAATATATTGTCCAATCACCATTTTTTTTAATTCCACAATCTTTGTAAGGTAATTAGAATACTGAAAAAAAAATTTTGGGGGGGGGGAATTTTTATTTTTGAAATATGATGTGTCCACTACAGTGGACATCGGAACCCCATACATTTGAAATTGAACCTTGATGGCCACCAGTTTGTCCCAAAGAAAATATCCAAACATCAACATAAGAATGAATTACACTTTGACAAAACTGAGCACTGTTGCCTAGCAAGAAGGTTCTAGGTTTGATTCCTGGCCCTGGGTCTTTCTGCATGGAGTTTGCATGTTCTCCCTGTGCATGTGTGGGTTTTCTTTTCTTCAGGTACTCCGGCTTCCTCCCACAGTCCAAAAACATGACTGTCATGTCATGTTTTTGGACTGACATGACAGTCAGTCAGTTAATTGGCCTCTCTAAATTCACTTACTTTTTGCACTTTTTATGCACTTACTTTTTCTCTTCGCATAAAATATGCTTGTACTGATGAATGCCTTTTTTATGAATGAGAAAAAGGTACATACAAAAGTCCCACCCCTTCACAAGTGATATCATTGAAAAGCCCTAAGTGTCCTCTCTAGATACCAAAATGAATTAATTCAGTACAATGCAGTGGGTGGGAGATATTCAAGTTTAGAAATGTCCTCTACAGAGGACGAAAATGAACTACTGGTAGTCAGGAGGATAAAGTTGTCTCACATATGCAAGTTAATTTTAAGTGATTGAAATGTTCCCTTCACCAGCTATTCCAAAAGCTGGTCAAAAGTCTGTGATGGTATCTCCAGTGGGAGAGCAGGGTATCATAGATTTTGTTTGCAAGGAAAGCAAACTTCCACTGACTAGAAAATGAAAGCATGAAAGTGGTTGGGGCTCTGAAGCGTCATTATTGCGTGTGAGGGGCCTAGAGTTTAATATGACTTTGACCTCTGTCAGCAGAGTTGTGATGTCCTCAAAGCTCAGTGAAGCCTTCCACAAGTTCTTCAAACATGTTTTCGCAGATCTCACAATCCTCTCCCAAAAGCTTCCATATCACACCCTTCCCTGTAAAAAAAAAAAACTTGAACACTTTAAATGACTTCAATAATTCTTTTGGATCTTGCTCTGTTCAGTCCATGCTCTACATTGACTGTGTAAGGGCCAGAACCTTAAATGAACTGCTCTTGAGACAGCACAAGTCAAGAGAGCAATATATGTGGTTTTGACTGACCACCTGCTTTTATATACAAGGGCACTTAAAAAGTCTAACCCCATGATTTGAAACGGTGGTGAGTCAGTCACTCAATCTCAATTTAAATGGACCGTTACCTGCTGTGCTGCTTTAGCTGGGATTTTTCTTTCAGAGGTAACACAGTGACAACATCAGTTTTACTAATTGTCTGCGTTTTAGAAACCAATAATTTTCTCTCAACTGCTTGAGTGTGTCTTGTGCTCCAGAAAACATTATTCTCTTATGTTCTGAACTAGAAGAATATCAGTGACGTGTTGGGAGCGCCTATGGATGATGTTCTCAAAGCCAAAGATTAGAGTGCTGCACCCCTCCTCCGACACACACAGGGTCATGCTCATGTAAGATGGGTTTTTAATCATTCAGTTTGAAATCTTTCTAGACTCCTTGGCAACATCTTAATACACATATTTATTCGTTAAAACTGTGCTCTTGCATTACTTTTACTGAATACGTTTCTGTATCAGTGAGGTTCTCAGATGTGAGGTCTTATGCTCAAAACAAACATTTGAGATAAATGTTCCATACAGTTATTTTGAGAATGGTCATGATGTTACTGTATTTCTCAAGATCAAATAGTGGCTTGACTTGTTAGGACTAGAAAGCTGTATAACCACCTGACACTTTGACCGCAGCTCAGTGCATACCTCCTCTGAATCATTGTCCATGGCAACATTCTCTGGCAAGAGAATAGGAAAGAATAAGAGTTTCTTAGAGCGATAGAGGCCAATTCTAAGGCATCAAATTGCAAAGTCAAATTTCTTGTACTTATGTTTGATATATTCAGCATTTATAACAGGTAACATTGTTGCTTGATTGTGCTATACAATGTGCCTGAAAAATACATAATGCCCCACTTTAAGTTGTTTCTTATCAACTCTGAAGTTATTCAGGAGATGTGGTTTGTCAGGTCGCCATAGTAATTCCTCTTGATAGTGGCCACCTTTTTAAGTTGCTGTCTATTCAAAGTTTTTCAGTGCCTCAATTTCCTCTTCTGAAGACTCCACTTCCCAGAAGGCATGAAGCTGTTTGGAGATCTGAGAGTCCTCATATAGGCTTACATGCTTGAAGGTGGCATTGATTTCACCAAATGCTTTAACTGACCCTTGCAAATCCATCCAAACTAACTGTCTGTAGCTACAAGTGAGTCTGTTATTTTCTTAACTTTGCCAGACACAATCTGCCAGTAACAGTCCGCTCCTATCAACACTGAAAGCTCTGTGTCATGAACCCTTCTACATGAAAATCAGCTAGCTGGAGCCCTGATTTGTAACCTTTTCCTGGATTGGCCCCCAGGAACCTTTATCACAGCTAAGCTTCACTTGGTGCTCCATACATTTTCCAGCAAATCCCTTAAAATATTGTGCTACATAATGACTAGAGTAGATGATCCAAATTATGTATGAATATTCAGTGTTTGTTTTCTTATCACATGTAATCTCAGGTACTTAACCTTCACAGAAATAACGCTTTTCTGTCTGCCTCCATCTCACCGACAGCATATATATTATTTCCTGCTGGACCCACAAAATATGCTTTAAAAGTCTGCAGCAGTTACAGTTTACTGGATGTGGTATTTTCACTTCACTGTACAGATGATCTGATCACAGAACAGATTCTGTGTTGTTACAGTTTTCCTGTCTTCCTCTGTAGGACCTGTCCAAGTTCAAGTGTGCTCCATTTAGTGGAGTAGTATGATTTTCTAGCGTGGGCCAAAGCTAAGTCCTCTAAAATGAACTGTAATAAGACATCCGTCTATATCACCCGAAACACTTCAAGTCTCCAAGCTACGAGTTGATTTCATATTCATCACAGCGCTCTGTGAGAGCCACCACATCAGATGGTTTTCTTATGAGTGCTAAGTTCAATAATTTGGACATCTGCAAACTGATCACAATAATTTTCTTCCAAAACAAAGGTTAAGCAGGTTTATGGCGACATCATAATTAGTATCAGCCATTCAAAGTCCTGATACAGATACTGTTGTTGATCCAGTCAGGACACAGATAAGTAAACTTGTCTGTTTTACACAATGTGTCATTGTTCTGAACTGTTGTTTTATTCTAAAGCCAAAATCCTTGCCACAGACCTATTTCGTCATCACATTTTTCTATATGTAGCACTGGCAGTTTAATAGTCTGTCCAGTAGGTCATCTGGCTGAACTTTTACCTGCATTGGTTTGTTGCACAATTACTGATTCTCGTTCCTCCTGAACTAAAACTTCGAAGCACATGGACTCTCTGCATCCAGAACATCTATCATTGTTTCCTTCTCAATGAATTTATCCAAGTCCAGCAAACATTAGCAGATAATAATGTAAGTATTTTTTCACAGCTTGTGACATCTTTGCTCACCTGTGTCATGAGCTTAGTGTGGGATATGGATGGTCTTCCATTTTTTCCTTATGTTGACAGCCTTCAGCCATTTTTGAAGCAGCTGCCCCTAACTTTAGCTTTCAGCTTCTTTAGACTTTACAAAGTCACAGATTTGCTGTGTTTTAGCACCAAAATGCTGTGTAGCTACAGCTTCTCGGTAACCACAAGGCTTTTGCTCCAACCAATATTCTTAAAATCAGATTATTGCAGAATTTTAAAAAAAATCTGCTATATGAAACATTTAATTATATAGTAATTACAGGCGGTTGGCTGTTAAAAACATTGATATCCAGGAGACATCCTTGTTGTGCAGGATCTAAACTTTTTTTTTCTCAGGGAAACAGGATTTGTTTCATTATTGCTAAATTACTATGGTGAATGTCAGCAGCCTCAAAATATCCAAATACTTTCTGTAATTATGGTAATGTTTGACATGTTCTAATGTTGATGTGAAATCGTGGCACTCTATTGACTCATTATTGACTTTCACATGCTTGACTAAGTGAAACAGTAACTTTCTTTAATATTTACCTAACAATGTACAATTTAAATATGATTTTCTTAAACACATTTTTGAAAAACACTTGACTGTAAATGATTCATGTGACGTGGAAATCTTCTGTTCTGGCCAAAGACCTGATTGCAAATGTCAGTTTAATATAAAAGCCCCCTATCATTCTGTCCCCTGATGTTACACAATTTTGTTGATCATATTTGATGAGCGCATTTAATTTTTGATATTCATGGCCAGTGTTGGTGATTATCGTGCTCTGTTTTAAACCCAATCATTCCCACTCCTATCCAAGGGATAACAAATGCTTACAGATGACTGCTGAAATAGACTAATATCACGCAGGGAAAATGCCAGGCTTTGCCCACAAAGCATAATAAATAGTCCACAGGAAGTCTGGGTACTTCCTATCGTGAGCGTGACTGAACAGCAGATCGATTGTCAAGATTATGTATTGTTAAGCTGAAGAGAAGTGAGATCTTGTTATGCCATTTTTACTTTTCGCAGGGATATCATTAAGTTCATTCAGTTGGACAGATTATAAGCTCTAAAACCTAAAAGCCTAGTGTTTCTCCACTCACAGCTGGCGAATGTGGGAATGGAGAATGGAGTGAGTAATTATTTAGGCAAGCTTGTTTTCAAGACACTTTAGACAACAGGCAATTTGGTTTGACCTATAGTGATTGTCAGTCTGACACTAAAGTCAACAAATGCCAAACAGTGCAGAGAAACTGCAAACAAACTCTGCCTCTGTGTTTCCTCTTTGTGCATGTGCTCTGGTGTGGACATGTGTGCATGTTTGTCCTCAAGTGCTTTTAACCTGTGCATGCTGCCTGAGCAACTATTTGTGAAAAGGCCATCGGACCAGTAGGGAATTGGGAAAGAGTGTTTGTCAAGCCTTCTGCCATCCAAATCTTTATGTAGTTTTCTCAGACTGAAGACAGTCTGCAGTGAGGCATGAGAAAGACCATTACACACATGTCTAGCACGCTCCAGATGATGAAGAGATCTGGGAAGCCATCCTCCCATGGAAACCGCCTCTGGCTAAGATGCTGGATGCAGTGCACACAGACCCGAGTCAAGCCTTGGAAGGCTCAGCTGACATAACACCCTCACGGTGGAGGCTTCCTGGAGACAGCCTCCTGTCTCAAATATTAATAATTTATTGAAATGAATAATAGGTCTCTGCTAAGGTGGAACAATAGAATTGAAATAATAGGTTCCCCAAAAGTGACTTTAAAAATTATTTCAGGAGTTCTGCATATGTGTGTAATATGTCCATCTGATATTATCTGGATTGAAGTATTAAAGACTTTTATAATGATGATTATTCAATTCTTTTTCAAAGCTAACGTGATAAACTCATGCCTTTCATATTTTGTTTCTGGGAAAGAATTAATCTTAACAGAAGACAATTTTATAAGTCTCCTGGGTTTCCCTTCATCTGTCTGTGGCACGAAATGCCAGGCTCATGTTCTGTTTGAGAAAAACAGCATCAATGAAGCAATTAGAGGACTTTTGACGGCTAAAGAATGTTAAGTAGTCACATGGTGCGTCTGATCAATTCGGGCCAATATCTTGTCAGCTGCCTCAGCAGAGACAGTGTTTCTGTGTGTGGGTGGCTACAAGCACGGATCGTGATAAAGTTTCCCATCATCTCACTTTAACTGTGATACCTTTAAAATGATCAAACAGCATATTTAAATACTTCTTTGTATTTCTTCATACTCTTGATGAACAATGTTAATTAAAATAACATTAATTAAATTAAGAATGAGTCCATAACTTGTAGGGTCATCACATTTAGTTTTCTTTAGCATTGAAAACTAAATCAGTTTTTACCAGTGGAGGCAAAAACCCTTTAGAAGTTGGTATCTGATTTTGTATCGGAGATAAATTAAAGAACTATTTTCAAATAAAGTCCTGACTACATTTCTGGTTCAAAATCTATGCAATTAGACTGCTGAGATTTCAACTAAGTGATTGCATCCTGAACACAGCTGCCAAGAGTCAAAAAATCTTAATCTGATTTGTAAAAACACAAAGAATAGGATTTTAAGGGGGAGGGAGGTTTGCGTTAGAGACAACTTAGCCTGAGCTAAGTGTAAAAAACACAACAATTCAATGCGTGAAACACATTATACAGATTCATTACACCCAGAGGAATGTTTCAAAGCCATTGTCACTGTGATTGTATCACTTGCATAGGAGCCCTCGCAAAACCAAAATGCATTTTAATTTGAAGGTGTTTGTGTTTGTAGGGGGTCGTAAAAAGTTAAAAATTATTCAACACAGTGAGAAACGGAAAAGGTGGAGCAAATCTGCCAGCACATGGACGTCACCTATGTGAACTTATCCATCCAAGATGGATGATAGTATATAATCAAGGCTCACAAGGAGAGCCAAGTGTCATAATGACCTGACACATTCAACAATAGCACATTGTGAAGGGTGGCGTTGTGTAAATAACATACAGAAATTCATCCATCTCCTCATTTCATTATGAAAAAATAAACCAGTTAATTTGATAATATGGATTATTTATCATGAACAGTGTTCATCCTCAAATTCTCACTGTGTTCACCTCCAGCAAATAGCAGCATTTCTACTGACAAAGACTGGTCAGGTTGGAGGAAAAATAAATAAGCTCATATATCAGATCTGAAAAAAATCTGCTGACAAAAGCAGTTAACGTAAGTACATAAAAATGAAAGGTCTCATTTTTCAGTATCAATGAAATGTTTGACACCAAATCAAAAGTCTGAACTCTATAAATAGTTTATAAGAATAAAAGGGCAGAACTGCTGTATTACAGGGAAGCCTTGAACAAAAACACTTGCTTTCTTATTTAATTCATGTTACGTGATACAGAGCACTTTGAGAAGTGAGGGAAATAAAAGACTCACTCACAGGCATTGCAAACTGTGTTTTAAAATACATTTAAAACACTTTGGGCATTAAAGTTATTGTTTGGAAACAACAACCAAACGGCAAAGGAAAGAGTGCTGCATGCTGGTGAAATGTAATAATGATGCAACTGCAAATATCCTGGTTTTGAAATTGTAAATAAACCCAGAGTGAAAGCATAGCCCTGACCTCTTTAAGTTTTGAAAAAATCACCAAAGTGGGCAGACACTGATGGAACGGCCAAGCGGGGGGGGGGAGGGGGTGACTGGTAAGGGTTAAGCAGCATTGTGGTCAATATAAGAGAAAACACAATTGGTGGCTTTGTTGCTATATTTAGCAACTTTTGAGACGTCACTGGCAACTTCAAAAAACAAAACAAACAACAACAAAAAAAACACTAGCCACAAATGTTGCACCTTTTTTTCTGTTATTGGAGATTTTAGTGACAACCTCTGTAGAGCACTGAAAATGATACACACATGCAAAGCAAAGAAACTCTATTGATCAATACTCACCTTGTTTGCCATTTCAACTCCTGACTTGGGCCATGTGCCTGAGTGAGATAGTCATACCTGAACATGAGGCTGTGACGTAAACATCAACCAAATCCTGAGCTCATGACTAAGTTTGCTGCACACTGAGTCAAATGCTATGCAGCCCCAGACCTTTGGGATCCAAGTAATGCTTCAAAACTATTTAAATTCATGCATGAGATTTTCCGTTCTGGCTGCATTTGGTAAACTATCTCAAGTTTTGCACATTTTTCTCTTTCTACTTGGTCTCTGCAGCCTAAAGTTATATGTTACATTGGGTTTGTATAGCTATGAATGTCAGCAAGGATGTTTTTTTCTTTTTCTTTTTTTTTACTATTTTGAAACTGAGAAGTTATGACGACATTAAATTACCCACATATTAGTAATGGCACAGTTGATGCTCATGCCTGTCAGGTTTTCTCAGGAAAGGTAGTTGACTCATTTTTATTTCTTCAGCTCTCCCAGGTGTTACATCAAAGATGTGAATTCTTGTCAATCACTTTTTTTTTTTTTGGATTTATTTTTCAGCTTCAGCAAACTGTCAAACCCACACTGTACATTTAGCAAAGTACAGAAAAGCTCACCAAGCAGAAAAGCTTCTGGCAGAGGGCTATGGAATGATGCAATGAGTTGTGCATCTGTTCGCTCTTCTGAAAAATACAATGTAAGTGAGCCAAATATAGGATATGTTGGAGTAAATGTGGGCATGTGCTTTTAATGCCACTGTTGGGCTAGAAGCTGCACAGATAATACTACACCAGCAGTTTGGATAGTTTAAGGAAAGAGAGGATTACATGACAAATGCAGTGTGGGTGTTGTAACTTTGAACAAGGTGTATGTATATGAAGGTGAAATGTTGCATGCAAGTGTACAAAACACATGCAAGTTTTATTTTACAATTGTGCATAGATTTAAAAGAAATGCACAATTTTGGCACACAAAAAAACAATGTTCTGACAAATGACCCTTTGAAACAGGGCTGTTTTTTAAAAATAATTTTTCATAATAATTTTTCTTTTTTACATTTGCTCATATAGTTAACATGTTATTTGAAAATCTGATAAATGAAATTACTTTAGGACATTGTCCTAAAGCTACTCAATCTTTAGGACAATGTCTCACAATCTATAATGATAACAACTACCTTCTTGATTAATTATATTTTAAGTAATTACTTTGAATTTATGAATGGTCATTTAAATCAAATTACTGTAATATTGAAACTGTTTGTGATGCTGATCTTTATCACTAATGTAGGTTGCTTTTAACTTTATTTGCATTTGAAACAATAAAAACACAAAGACTTGTTGATTGATAATGTTTCAAATATTTATTTGCTCAGTCTATTTGTTCATTATAATGATGACTAAGTGATCAATAGTCAGCTTTTTCTTTGAATTTCAGGTATTACTTGAGTACCATAAAAATGTACAAAGTATGTCCAGTTAAACTTGCTGTGAAACCAACGCTTCACATTTTTTGTTGTTTTCTTGACAATTTTACAATTTTTATAGTAATTATATGTCTGATTCTTTGTAGAATGTTGCAGAAATGAAATATAAATTATTAGAATATTTATTTGCTGTATTTTACAGACTACATATGTGCAGTGGTTAGATTAGTGGCTGTTGTTGTAAATGCATCTTATAAATAACACCGACCCCACTTGAACTAATGCAAATTTTGTTTGCCACCAGTATGAGTACTGGGAAACATTAGTGCCTAAAATTAGATATTCAAATTAAGTATTAGCTGTGAGATAGTCTTGAGACCCGTCTTTAACATAGTTTGACTCCAAGCACATTTTCTCTAAACAGGCAATTATGAAGGAACACATTTGTTTCCCTGTAAGAATAGCAGTCAGCCTTTCTACAGATAACATCATAAAACCAGGTTACCTGAATGGGAATAGTAAGGAATCGCTAATTAGTCATTATTGCAATTTTACACTTCCTTAGAGGTATGAACGTCTGCAGCAGCACCACATCCAACACCAACTGATACATTCTGGGAAAATGAGGTCAGATAGATCTCCAGATTACCTACGTTCTCGCACAAGCCTCAAATGAAAGACAGATAAATAAAACAAATCATTAGTCTCTCTTATGTCTACAATTTATAGATAATTTATTATCCTTTTCACAGATCAAACATGCTTTGTAGGTATGCAAACAATACAACCTGGGTTCAGGAAAGAACAAAATGTTTGATTCAGTTAACTTGTGAAAAAGAAAAGCCAAACATGTTTGAGACTTAAATTGCATTTTAAGGCTTTTTTTTTTATGCAGGCCTTCAATTATAATGTTATTCTTCTAAATGTATCATTTTTTATAAACCTGTTAGGTGAAATTGAATCCTGGTGCGACCAACAATACGAACTTGACATGTCTGATTCTGGTATAAAACTAATACAAGCAGCATCTGTAAGCTACAATGCCATACAAATGTATTTTTGCACATTGGCCTTTTCAATATTGCTTTTTCATTATATTACCCCCTATTTCTTATAACTGGAAGATTTTTTGGGTATGTTTCTACCACTTTTGCACATCCACATATGCCCAGTCTTTGCGAAACTGTTAAAGCGCAGCAAGATTGAATTTAGAGTGGCTGTGAACATCAGTTTCTGATTCTTCCCACCAGTCCTGAACTGAATTTAGGTCAGGACTGTGGCTGGTCCTAACACAACATAAGAGTTAATATTAGAGACACCTGAGGATAAAAATGTTTATCAGTGGGTGGTTTGAAATAAAATAAGGTCCACAAGTCTTTCGACTTAAACTGCTTATTTCTGAGGTTCAAGTAAAAGCGAGTAATATGAAAATAATTTATCTGTTTTACTGTCAAGTAAATCTGTTTTGTGCTTAAATACAAACAACTTTAAAAATCATTAAGACAAATTCCTTGCTTTTGGGGAAAAAACTTGAACACTGCTTGCGACTCTGAAATGCTATAACATTCACTAATCTATGTGTTGAAAAATCTGAGATGCAGAGCTGTCAGAAGAAGTGAGAAAAAGCATTTCTAATTTTTTTAACCAATGCCACAATGAGAGATTTTCCTGTGTTATATCTGTTTCATAAATGGTTTTGAAAGTTTTTAAGTTATTTCTATGTCAAAGCGATGCCAACTTTTCTAATGGATATTCTCCAAATCTACATAAAAATACCAGAACTTTGTGGTCAGCTTTACAAAAACCATTTTGTCTCTGAGCTTTAAAACCCAATCCTGTTTAACATGTTTCCACAGTCCTGAGCTGTTTCTTCGTGTTCTTTCATCTTTCTTCTCCATGTTCTTAATTTCCATCCACAACGACAACAGAGGGAAGCCCCTGAATAGCTTGTAGCAGACATGTTTATCACCTTCTTGCAGATGTATGCGACGCTAAATCAAATCTTTTGTGATGTGATGCAGAGGAAGGAGATTTTCCTGTAGTCACTGCTAACACTGGCTACCTTTGACATTCAAGGAAATGATCTGAGGGGAGGGAATCCTATCTGGCCCCTACAGCCCCAGGAGCTTGTAAGCCATAAGTCAGTCAACTCCAGGTCTAAAAGTCAGAGCAGAACTTTCCCAAATCTTTTGCCTAAGGGGATAACACTCTTCTGAATCGGTGCTTATATATATGTATACACCAAAGGGGAGAGAGAGAGGAAGAAAAAAAGAAAGAGAGAGAAAGCAATTAACAACGGAGCTACTGAAAATGTTCAATGTGGGAAATAAAGACTTTATGAATTTGATGATAATTGAATTGTCTGGAATAAGTGTTGCATATAATTGTATTTTTGACATTTCGACGAGAAGAGCTTATTTCTTAAAAACTGAGCTCAGAGGTGAGCGAGATCAAGTTAATTAAGCGTCTCCGCCTTCTAGCGTTTGTAAGAACAAGTGGGAGTATCAGGATGAGGACTTTACCTTTTTAAGACTAAAATTCCTCCTTTCCCACCTTCTGCATCATTGCCTCCATTTTGCCTCCTCAGTTGTGCAACTTCGATGTCAACAGTTTTGTCTTTATCAGAAAATGTGTTTTGTCAGTTTCCATTTTCACTTAACTCAGGCGCCTCCCCCATGCTCACATTATTTCATGGTGTTTTCCTCTGTGGCATAAAGGCCCACTCCCGTTCTGTTTTCCTGATTTTTTTTTTGCTGACTCTGACTTTCAGCTTTGCAGTGGCCGAGCGACGTGGCTGGTGTCTGATGCAGACTCCCATACTGCAGAGATTGATAGCATTTGCTCCTTCTGCTGTGAAATAATAAAAAGTTCATTGTGTCAGCAAGGTTATTATCCGAAAGACCACTAAGAGAGGAGGAGTTATTATATGACTAAAACTTGGAAAATAGAGCCCATGGCCCAGTTCTAAACTCCATACATTGGCTCCCTGAAGAATAAAGTAAAATACGTTTGTTCGTTTATAAATAGCTGAATGGCTTAGCACCAAAATACATTAAAGATCTTTTGTTGTTGTATCAACTTTCCAGACCTCTCAGGTCCTCTTTATCAGGTTCACTCTGAACAAAGAGTCAGAACAAAACATGAAGAAACAGCATTTAATTTGAACGCCTCTCTCTTTATAATCTGGAACAAACTTCCAGAAAACTGCAAAACTGCTGAAACACTGACTTCTTTTACATTGGATTATTAATAACTGTAATATAGATTAATTCTAGTGTGAATGATAACTTTTCTTTATTTTCTCTTTTTTTTGTTTTTTCATTGTGTTATGTCTTATAGCACTTTGAACTGCCGTGCTGCTGTTGAAATATGCTTTACAGATAAACTTGACTTGACTTAGAAGGATAAACAAACCCTCGAACAAAGATTTTTACCTGTTTTCTGAAGGAGTTCTGGTCAAAGTTACTCCAATTAATCCGCCCTACTTTAAAAAGGTTCCACTTCTGTCGGGCGTATTCATCTTCGGTGGCCTTTATCTGGGGCCAATGCAATTTTCTCCCCTCTACTACATATCACAGCCACTGTAACCAAACTCTGATGGTGACTAGAGAATGTAGTCCTTCAAAGGAACTCCAGTGGGTATTCATGAAAAATGCATGAGTGCAGACTGCACATGGATGCTCCCTTAAGCTGAGTCTCTGAAAATATGACAGTGACAAACAAGGGTCTAATATGTCACGATCGCGATAAGGAAGAAGAGTTTCTGAATGAATGTGTGGGCGTAGTGCATGCTTATGTATGTAGATTACATACTCACCGAGGCTGGTCACAGTGCTTTAGGCTGAATCCGTTACCTCTACCAAATTGCAGATGTACTATATTTTGTGATCTCTCTCAGAGCAGTGTTGAAAAGCTCTCATTGTTCCTTTTTTCTTGTTGCATGTTAAATTACCGATCATTAGCTTTCATCTTTCCCACATGTCTTTGAAGTAGAGCAACATAAAATGTAAATTATTATTTTTCACTCTGAATATGGATACTCACATAGTCTGGAACTAATCTCACAGATGTTATAAAAAAAAGGAACAACCTAGGAAAAGCTAAGCTTGGTTACTGTTGGTTGAAGACAATGGTGATATTTTTCTACAATTTTTTTTCCAAGCAGCACATGATTTTGCATAGCATCACTAACCCACTGGGAAACACAAGTCTTTAAACCTTTAACAGCCAGCATTCACTTTAAAAATCTTAATCAAAGCAGCAGCTACAAGAAAAAAAAAATATAATATATGCTGTAAATTCTTCTCTTTTCCTCCCATCAAGAGGGAGGAATTTCACGACCAGCTGAAACCAAGTCTAATAAAGTGCTGAAAGACATGGTGCATGTTCGGCAAATAGTGGGTGATGATTTTGCTTTAGGATTTTGATTGCAATATCGGTATACGCAGCAAACGAAACCTTCAGGGAACATGTGTGTAAGTTTGCTCACCTGACAGAGAAATTAAATAAACTGAAAAGAGTATAGATATCCTATATGCCACTGCCATAACAATCTTCAGGGACTTCTCAGAATATATTTAGAAGTATTATTGTCTTTAACAGCAACAAAACAGAGAAAACCAATGTCACATAAATGCCATTGAGGTCAATTAGAGCATTATTAATCACTTTTTGTCAAATGTCACAAATTCATATTTGACCAAAGCAATGGGAAAGATTTGTTGGGTGAATCTTCACTACTTGGCCAAAATAAAGGATTTAACTGGATTTAACTAAGCAAATAGATACAAGCCTCTTATTGAATAATTAATGCATGGGTGATCATCTTACAACATGTTATTTAATCCCAAGTGATGTGATGAGAAGCTACTCATATGTCAAAAGATAAATCCTGTGGTTGTGGAAAAGATTTTAGTCTCAATTTTAGGCTCCAATAATTAGTATCAAGCAGAGAAAACATCCCAGGTGATTTGCAGGAACTATTAAAATTGAGTTAATTGTCCAACATATTAAAAACCAGAATTATAGTCGGAAACCATCATCTTTGAGCAAGAAATGTGGTTGACCAAAAATCCTAAATGACTCTAATCGGCAACCACTAAAACACTTGGAGAAATCAAACTGGTGAAAAACAACAGTACAACTCAGAGTCATGTTTAATTGTGAAAGTAAGAACATTCAATGTCAAGGGAACCAAAGGGATTGGGACTGAACAGCCATGAGAAAATCACTAATCAGTGAGGCTAACTGGAGAAAAATCCTTCAGTTTGAAAGGAAACAGAAAGATTGGACCCTGGAGCAAAGGAAGGAGGCCATGTGGTCTGATGAGCCCAGATTGACCCTGTTACAGACGGATGGGTGCATCAGGGTAAGAAAAGAGGCTGTACAAGCCTGTGGGGGCAGCGTTATAATCTTGGGTAGGTTCAGCAACACTATGTGTCCAAAGAATGAGGCCAGCTGACTACCTGGTTATAGTGCATGACCACAACAGTCCAACAATGAATTTTGCCTTTTCCCATGCCACGGGTATATTCCAAGGTGACAAGGCCAGGATCCATCAGGCTCAAACTGCGAGAGAGTATTTCAGGGAGCCACTACAGAGTCCAGATCTTAACTTGAGTGCAAATTTTTGGGATGTTCCGGTCAAGGCTTTGTACAGGGTCTTGGCAAAAATGATTGCAGCACTGGACAGCAACATTGCAGAAGCTTGTGGAAACAATGCCGCGGCAAATGCATGCAATAATCAAAGCAGAAGGCAGTCCAGAGTTTGTGACTATTTTTAATGATGACTGGATTTGTCCAGGCAGGGTATTTAATTTCCTGACTTAAACTACATTGAACATTTTACTAAATTTATTTTACCTGTATTTCACACTAAATGTTTGCACAATTGCTAACTCTATATTTATTTATTTGATGTCATATTTTGACTGCTTAGTGCTGTGCTTTCACTAGTACATCCTTGCCAAATCTCCTTGGTATAATGTCATTTAAACTGCTCTTTTCGTGACTCATCCCTGTTTCAGGAAGGAAAAAGGTCACATTAAATTAGGGTTTATATAAAGCCACCTGCACAGCTGTGAATTCCCATGCTCTAATAGCACATTTTAAAAAGGCAAGTGAATAGTTTTGAATATGTATGCAGGGAAAACCACTTTGCCACTTTGATGGCTTGTAATGCCCACTGCCCCATTTCCTTATGTGGGAAAGGAGATGATGTCATTACACATTCCTCACAGACCACTGCTTCTGAAATATCTCCTCTTTGAGAAATGGATCCCTCTGCTTAAAAGATTCAAGTCAAAAAATACAATCCCTAAATAAATCTTTCCACAACTTTAGACCTGGTTACTGTTGTCCCAACTGCCAAAATCAGTCTGGGAATTGCAGAAGGAATCATTGAGGTTACAACAGGTGGCACCGCAGCCAAACAGAAAGCTCCCACTTGCTAATATTTATGTTTCTTCTGCCACCTTGGGCCCCGAGTTTGTGGCACAATTCGACATGCAGCCTACAGTGTTGCTAAAGATTTATATCCCAGGTGGGCCTGTTCACAATATTGGACATATCTGTAATATTGGACAACACATAAAAGATACTGATCTATTTAGTTGTTATAATTCCATATGGGCAGGCCATTGATAAGAGCTGTCTAATTGAAACAGCAAGTTGAGAAAGGGATCGATGGGTACAGAAGAAAAGAGAGCTTTCCTTGTGAGAGTCATATTATTAGATTTCATACAGTCTGATAACCCCTTTGCTTTTGATTGATCTTTTCCATTTCAAACATTTAGGCCTTGGATCAATGGTTCTACCCTGCAGCTATGACTGTTGAAGAAGTACCAGAATATGGTCACTTTCTACGGCCGCAGTTTGAGGGAAACTGTATTTTCTTACAGTTGCAACGCAGAAAATCTAGCTGAGCGACTTTCCTGCTGCCTGTCTTCAGCATCAAATTACGTCAATTTAAGAAACAGAAATATGTTTCAAGTTTTAAATAGGAATTAAAAAATAGCCCTGCTGTCCAGTGGTTTTCACATTATGTCATCTGATCTCTCCCCAATGCACTCAGAAAAGATGTGGGATTTGGCCATGAAGGGAGGAATATAAGCAGAGCTAAGTGCCTATCTCTAATTCTCCCAGCCCAGTCTCTAGAGAGTCCCGCTGGAGCTGGTGGGTGTAGCTATATGAACCATAGGGCTGGATGAAATGTAATGAGATTAGTAAGTACAGTACACAGGAGGAGCCATTTTATGGTCTTGCATAATGGGTGTAACATATCTGCCCTGAACTCATTTTTTCTTGCTGAACTCATCTACAGGCAATATGTCAAACTGTAATTATACAGATTGAATTAGTAGTTAGCTGAATTCCTCTGGCCTTTGTTATAAAGAGCTTTAGCTTCTTCAGCTTTGGTGCAAGGTCATTTACAATAATCTATGTTCAGTTCGTTAAAGATAACAAAATCAGAGAAACTTCAGCGACAAAAAAACAACAGCTGGGGTATTCTGTATGAAGAGCTTCTGTGTTTTTCTCCAGTCAAGCAGATCTCACACAAGGCATTTTAGAAATATGTTATTAATTGCTACCAAGTGACTACACAAACAAAAATACAATTAAAACAATCTATCAATGTATCAGAATAATAATCTAATAAATTTAATCTCTTAAATCAGGATTTAGATCTCAGATTTCAAACATAACTTTGTTCTAGCTCAAGTTGGAAATGCTTTTCGATCTGGTGATTATTGAGCTGTCTATTCAGAGTATTAACTATGAGCAACAAAGTCTAACAATAAAGAACTTAAGTGACATTTTATGGATTCAAATATTGCAACTTTCATCTGTCCAAGTCATTATACTAGTTTCTATTTGCAACTTTGGAGTTGGAAAAGTCTCCATCAACGTGCAAATGGACCACAAGTTACTCTGTTTTATTTTTGCATTCATGTTTATCCATATTTAGATCAAAACACTTTTGTATCTACATCCACTACATGCATTTTCAGAAAACATCATGTGGGTAGAAGACATTTCTTGTGTATTCTCAGAAAAAAATAGACATTTAGGAACAGAATAAATCAAAGTCATGTTTGCTTCAGTGCTGGTTCTTTTGCATTTCTGTCTCTTATAATTCTTCACTTATTTGTTTGGTGTCTTAGGTGTCAGCCCACTTCCTGTTTTCAATTACACATGCATGTCTTGAATGTGTGACATTTTATGTTGAGCACATGTCAGGTACTTTTATTTAAAATAAACATGAACTAAACTTAAAATCCTGCTAAAATGAAAGCACATACTGATGGACATAGTTTGAGTGCAAGTTTTCTCTCTCATAAGTGTGGTGCTTTTACTTGGCTGCACAAGATGGAAGAGTTTTCAATAGCCAGCTTTTATTTCCCAACAATTAGGCAGCCAATAGGAGACAGCAATCCCATTTTAGGACAGCTGTTCACACAGAACTGAATTATAAACGGGTTGCAAAGTGTGAAATGGGAAAATTGGCAATGCAATTTTGGTCCATGTGGAGTTGAGGTCTGACTGACAGATTCAACATGTTGATGATGATCTCACTCACTGCAGTATGATAGCGCAATCAAATATACTGCTAAAAGAATAAAGGGAACATTTTACTTTAATTTTGTGTGTGGCTCCAAATCCAGGCCTCCATTGGTTAATAAATTTGATTTCCATTGATGATTTTTGTGTGATTTTGTTGTCAGCACATTCAACTTTGTACAGAACAAAGTATTCAATGAGAATATTTCATTCATTCAGATCTAGGATGTGTTATTTGAGTGTTCCCTTTATTTTTTTGAGCAGTGTACAATCTTGATAATAACTTCTCAAATTAGTCAAATATCTTTATAATTTATTTGTTAAAAATAAAATACAGGTGAAAGTAAAATGTGTACATGGTGTCCATATTCAAGTATTTATTCATAAAAGTGTAAATTTAGATTAAATCTATACCTAAAAATATACTGCTGTAATAATAAGTTAGTATCAGATCCTTGTCTAACTCTTATAATTTAAAACTTTGCTACAATAACGAAAATCTAATTCAAACCATAAACAAGTAATGAAAAAAAATCTAACACTAAAAGAAAACCACAAAAATGTTTACTCAGCCTCAGTCTTCTAGGCATAACATATAAAAATACTGACTAAATGAGGACAATAGGTTAAGTTTTGTGGCTGTAATACGGCTAAATGTGGAAAAGTTTCAGGTGTGTAAACAATTTAGCAAAACACCACATTTTCTACATGACTTTGGAAGATATGATTAAGTGTCTTACATTAATTCTTTATAATTCGATTGGACAATGTTGACCTTGTAATGCCTAACAACCTCACAAAATGTGTTAATTTGTGACTTCATATTTATAACATACAAACAAATTTCTTTACACTTCTGTCTTCTGTCAGACTTTTGGGTTATTGAAATAACAATCATAGGAAAAATATTTAGATATTTCTCCTATTTTTGGTCTTATTTTTTTTTCCTTCCAAAATGATATTATGGAGTTAAACATAAAGAACAGAAAAGAAATGTTCTTAAAGGCGGAACAAGCAACACATTTTGCCAAATGAAGCGCCATATTCTAACACAAGCCCAAAAAAGGAGAGGAAAAAAAAAAAAACAACCATCCATTTTCTCTTTTTAGCCTAATAAATTGGTACATACAGTAGCTGCAGACATATAAAATTAACAACAAAAATAAAAGTAACAAATGTGGTTCAAAGGTAAGAGCTTAAATAAATGAATGCTGCAAGCAGAAAAAAGCATCCTGAGTTTAACTGTTGTTGTCATTATTGACACCACAGAGCAGCTCGCTTATAACAAATGAGACTCTTTACCCTCTAATCAGGGTTTAACTTCCACAAGGACCTTAGCGTTTCCCAGACCACCTACACTAATCATTCTGACAAGCTGATCAGGAGAAGCCCTCTCCTGGTCCAGCTTGTTGATGTGGTGCCTCATTTAAACCCATCTGCAGGTCATGTTATTTAAATGAATGGAAAAACAGTAGAAATACCCTCGCTGGCTGTAATTTGCATTTCATGGCTACTGTGTGCTGCAAAGCTCATTCTGATAATTGCTCCTCTAGTAAAGTTAAATGATAGGTGTTCAAAGTGGGTTTAGCCACATTTGTTTTCCTGTTTCATTCTCTGGTTGAAGCGAAAACTCCATAAATCTTCTTGTTTGGGCCATCTTGCTTACAGTCATTACTAATTAACATTTTTTTCAGAACTTGCCTTGTACAATAATAATTATGCATGAACCCAGTGATCTTTGGTAAGGAATAATGAGCTTACCAACTAACTGTTGCAGGAACATTGCTTACAGGCGATTAGTAAACTCTGTGGTGAATAAGGCTAAGATAAAACTCATTTTCTCAGATTTTTGTTGTCTGCACTGGCAAAGCTTAGAGTTTTAACAGGTTTGCTTGAGGAGCTGGGACAATACAAGTTTTATGGGGTGAATCACTCAGATTAAAACATAAATGGAGTAAAGATTGTATAAATTTTAAGTTAAAACTAAGATTGAAAGGAAGAGTTAATGAGTTTGAAAGATGTGGCTATAACAGTTTTAGATGTTTCTCCTAAGTTTTATTATTTGAGAGAAGGAGCAGTTAAAATGGATTTTGTTTAATAACTGATTAGTAATGTAATACTGTCCAATTAAATATTTAGTTGATTAACAAGAATCTTCTCCCAAATTAAGGCAATTAAAGGAACCACTGAGTTGGAATTGGCATATTTTTTGACATTCATCTCCAGTAGAGAGACACTGTTAATATTCACAAGATAAAAAAAACAGAAAGAAAATTCTCTAGTATAAATCAATATGAAAAAAAAAACGTAGTTATTGTTAAACACGTTTGTTTTTATTACCTTCACTTAAAAAGAATAAAAACACCACACAACATGTTAGAAATTTAATTTTAAAAAGTGTATTTGCTTTTAACTCCATGTATACATCTTACCCTGCATGGAAGTTATCTGCTATATTTAAATGGAACACTGACATGGAGAATCTCACACAAACGTGTGGGTTACATTATCATTTTTTAATTAAAAATATAGGAAGTTAAAAATACATGTCTTATAATGTCAAAAGACACATACTACTTCTGCAAATGTGTGAAAGAATGGGTCACTTTCAGAAGGTCAGTGAAGTCCATTGTGGTACCATAGTTTGTTCCCTGTGCATATATTACATGGCTGAATTACAGTAGCACCGTAATAATGTGGAAGCAAGTGGGAACAATAATAACTCAGCCACAATAAAGACAAAGTGAACAGCACATGCTGAGATGCCCAGTGTGCAGAAATTGCCAGCTGCCTGTAGATTCAATGGCAAATATCATGCAGTCTTTAGATTAGGTCAAAAACAGTAGATAGAGAGCTTTATCGGAACAGGTTTCAATAGCTGAACTGCTGCAACCAAGCCTAACTAAGTACAATCCAAATTGTCAGATTCAGTGGTGCAACACACACCACAGTCACTGGAGTCTAGATTAGTGCTGAATGCTGCGACGAATTATTAGTTTCAATAAAAGAAACTCACAATGTTGCTGCATATGAAGACATTTTGGACAGTGCTGTTGTCCTTTGGGATCAGTTTGTAGGTGACTCATTTAGATCCAACATGACTCTGTACCACTGCATTAAGCATGGTCCAAATTAAGACAGGGGACTATGAGCCATGTCTTCTTGTCCAACATCAGTGTCTGACGTGAGAAATGTTCAAGAACATGGATCAAAAATACCCATAAACAGCCTTTCTAAAAGGAATGAAGTAGTTGTAACTGCAAGGGATGAGCCAGTTCCATGTTTCTGGCTTTCAAATAATAATCAGACTCAGTTTAATTAGCCAAGTTTGTGCACACAAATAAATAATATGACTTTGGTTCCACTTTGCTCTCAGTGAAGACATTTGAAATATAGATATATAAAAGTTAACTTTTTAAAAAAAATAAAATAAAAAGTAAAGAGAAACTTTTGGCAATTGTATGCTTTTTATGCAAATATGCATGACATCGACTTGGGGACTGACTGCAAAGTGGTGATCAAAGTGAAAGCCTTGGGTGAGAAACTATCCGTGGCAGTTGTCTTTTCTTTCAAATGGCACTCTGTACCACCAAGTTACAGTTTGTGTCCAGAATGTGTAAGGTCGGCACAGGCTTTAGGGAAGGTCGTCACAGTTAACTCTCTCTGCAGACCGAGCTGTGATGCACCACACAGTGATGGGTGTGTACAGTACAGACTGAATAATGAAACTGGAAATCACCATCCAGTCCTGTGGAGGAACAAACTCCTTGAGTTGCTGCAGGAAGTACAGGCTCTGCTAGGCCTTCTTCCAACAGCGTCTATGTGTGAGAATCGTCTCAGCTCCCGAGAAAGGGCAGTTTCTAGGAACGGCAAGTAATCTATTAGTCAATAGGCTGGTGATCCAGAATTTCCCAAATTAAGTTTGTCAGAAGAAAAGAACACAGTGTCTCTTCATAGTCTTTTTGAATCTGTAGACTAATCAAAACTTATTCTGTTAAAAAAAAAGACTAAATTTGAATGAATTGAATGACTAAAATAAATAAACCTCTTATGACTCATTAATTTATTTAGATTCACAATATTAAATTCTATTTTTATCCTAACATCATGATGACGACAGGATTATATTTTAATAAACTTTTTTCCATCTGATTAAAAATATCAAGTCATATGAATGTGTTTTTCTTTATCTCCAGAATACATTACCTTTTGTGCCTGTGTGTGTTATAAAGTAGCCCACTATTCTATTTTGAAACTTTGTACATCTGCTGTGTGTGCGTATAAGGTCTGTGTGTTTTCCCATATGCAGTAGCCACACATTCTCTCTGCCTTTAAGCTGCTGCTGGATCGCTCCAGACAGTGTCTTGTTCTAAATTGTACAATGACAATAAAGATCTCTCCATCAATCTATCTATTTTTTCTGTCCTTCTCTGAAAACTATGTGTGAACTGCCAGTCCCTCCCACCATGTGCCTGGTTGCCTGAGCCTGCTGATCAAGGAACACATGCCAGAAACAGAGTGTCCAGGGACTCCATCCCAGGGCTATTTTAGTGTCGCGGTGACACATTTCCTCTGCCACCCTTTTCTAATGTGTCTGTTTTAGCCCTTATCACATATAGGCCTGGTGTGGGTCCGAGTATTTGACATTGACATAAAATATAATTTTCCTTCCAAATGGAAAGACAATTTCTTTTTCAAAAAATGTAAACTTAGGACAAGTAAAGCATTTTTAAATGTAAATATTTACTTTATTTCATTTACATAATAACCTTAATTTTTACTTACATATTAAGTGTACAACAATCATCTTGGAACACTGGACAAAATCCACCCTCTCCAAATCAAATCAACTCATATGGCAATGAGAACATATCAACTCAAAGTTTTAATTACATTTCATGATACAAAGCATGACAATGTATAAGAAAATGGAAAACACGTACAAAATATAATAATAATAATAATAATAATAATAATAATAATAATAATAATAATAAACATATGCCACTGTGGGGCGCATTGGCTTGACAAGTTTATTTCAGCAGAACAGAGAAAAGTGTGCATCAAAATGAACATGTTAATTACTCACTATATCTGACTTGAAGTGTGATAGAGGGATCTTGTTAGAAATATGCTGCACCTTTATGGAGGGGAAAAGCAGGATTTCATGGGAAAAGCTCATAGCTCTGAGACTTCCATTTTCAATGACTGACTGTGACCAATAGCATTTTCTCCAGCTGTTGCAATTCTCCAACTTATTCTTGAGGCTGGGGAGACTATCTTACTGACTTGCCAATAAAATGTGTGTTGCCACTGGGAAAGAGCGGGAACTGTCAATTGGTTTTACCTTATCTACCTTAAACATGCCTCTGCTGACTTCATGCCTCTACCCATTTCTCTTTTATTGCAAGTTTTCATTGTTTTCTTTTTACATATGTGTACCATTTTCTATGTGCACCCAAAAAAATCTATTCAATTCCTTAAAATTAATGATCATCCAAGGGAAATGAAAAACTGCATTCAGTAAATTGAAATATAAAAGATTGTGTTTTTTTGTCTGCACTGAATTTCCGACTGATTTAATTAGTGCCTTAAATATCAACACTTTGATTGTATCTTGTGTGCTAAGTAGATTGCATGATAATCATCTTACATATAATTGAGTGTGCATGCACTTTTTGACAAGGGCCAAAATCTCTTCATCTCTGGAGATGAGAGGAGGTCAGGTGAGGAAGAACTGATCAGCTTGTGAGTGCTCTTCAAAAATCAGGGCTCCAAAACAGTTGTGGAAATATGGATGACAAAGCCTGGCCGGGGAATTACTCTCAAAGGATCTGATTGAAAGCTTGTGTCGGAGAGGCGGTAGCAATCAAAGGACTTGTGTTTTTCAAGTCGAAAGAGACCATGTTGAGAGCATGATAAATCCAACATCCTGATTCTCCATTCAAAGGCTGCTATTTTCAACTGTTGGTAGTCCTCATTGGTGTTCTGCTCCCGCTAACATAGTACCTCCATCTCCCCTGAGCACAACCATTTCTTTAAATGTCACAAAACAGGCAGCGCATTGATGCTTCAGCTGTATACAACCTTTTTACCCCACAAGTTAAGAGAATTTTAACAATTAATTGATAAAGCGTGACTAAAAAAAAAATAATAATAAAAAATAATACGGTCAGCAGCAAAATATTTTTAGGTCAAGGCAAACTGACAAAAAACTTCTCTTCTTGCAGAGTTATTGGGGAAGTTACTGAGTTATTGACAAGCTGCCTGCTGACTTGTAAAGCTGCCAAACTGCCAATTAGCAAAGCACAGAACACCTGCCTGCTTCAGGGAAAAAATATATCCTGCTAACATTGTTCAAAACGACAGCATTATCCTTTAATAACTGCCACAAAGGGCATTTTTTGGTTTTGACATGCCATACATATGGTCATGCTTATACTGAACTAATTTGGGTTTTAACGTGTAAAATGAAGTGCTTTGTAAGAAAACAATCAAACCTTCTTGATTTTCCGCAAAATGTAACAATCAGAGAAAAGCTTCAGCCTCCTTTCTGTCAATACTTTGTAAGAAGACGTTTTACTGCAATTACAGTAAAATTGCACATGCCAGGTTTCCAACATGGCATGTGGGAAACTGCAAACATGAGTTCTTGTGGATTTCTCTGGCTTCTCTGTTTAATACTATCCTTGCATGGTTTGTGGTTGTATTGTGACAAAATGTGGAAAAGATCTTGAACTTTTGCACAGTGTATGCAGAGGAAAAAATCCTAAGGGCTTTTTGAGCAAACACCTTTGCTCATTCACCTTTATTTAGCTCATTGCTCTAGGTTTCTGTTCTTCTCACTTCTTATATTTGGTTTGCTTGCTCTTCTAACAAGCAGCTGCAGAAATGAGATCTTTTTCACTCAAAACAATGAAGTGGAAAAACAGTTCAACAAAGACTTTGACTGACATTCAGCAACTAATGATGGTGCCTTTATAGCATCTAATTTCTTTGCAAAGTTTGACAAATCAATTGTTTGTGGATGAAGGAATGTGACCCTCAGAAATGTTATTTTGTCAGTAAAGAATGTATATCTAGGTAAGCATGCTGGCTGCAGTGCCTTTCTCCATGGTTTTAATATACTAAACTCAAATTTGCCACGTCAGTTTTTGGCATATTGTTGTTGTGGCTCCAGAGAAAACTATGGAGAAGAGATTAAGAGGCTTAAAGCAAAAACATTTGGGACTTTATGAGGGAACTGCTCCACAGACCCAGCTGGATAGTCCTACTGTCACAAAGCCAAGGCAACAACAAAGGGCTTTTGTTGCTGATGGTCTCACTGTTACTACAACTAATACAGATTGTAAATGTCTGCACAGAAATCCAGTCAGTGCTCCGTGTGAATATTATCTAACACAAAACTAATCTGATTTGCCTGTGGCCTGAATGTAATTTTACTTTAACCCAACTGACTTACAAACTTTTTATTATTATTTTAATGAGGGTTATATATAGCAAAAACAGAGTCACATCGGCTGCAAACTTGCAGTGAAAGAAATACAAATGTGTTTATAATTTCCCTTGCAGGTCACAAATATGTATTAAAGCTGTGTTGTGAAAACTGGCCTTTCACATTGGATGGGTTACGTCTCTGTATGGCAATGTTTAAGTCTTGTAAAAAATGTTTAACTGAATGTACATCTGGGCTTTGACTTTGTCATTGTCAAGCATTAATATACCCATCCATTTTATATACATCCTTGTCCCTGTGTGGGGTCAGGAGGGGTGCTGGTGCCTCTCCAGCTAACGTTCAGGGCGAGAGGCGGCATACACCCTGGACTGGTCGCCAGTCTGTCGCAGGGCAACACAGAGCACACACACCTAGGGAGAATTTAGAGAGGCCAGTTAACCTGACAGTCATGTTTTTGGACTGTGGGAGGAAGCCGGAGTACCCGGAGAGAACCCACGCAAGCACAGGGAGAACATGCAAACTCCATGCAGAAGAAAGAAACCAGGCCAGGAATCAAACCCAGGACCTTCTTGCTGCAAGGCAACAGCTCTACCAACTGCACCACTGTGCAGCCCGCATTAATACACCTTAATGTAAATTATTCCATGAAAGCGTGTTGAAGGGCTGTCGTCCTGCTGGAAGGTGAGACTTCACCTTAATAATTTGCAGCTTCTAACATGTTTTCTTCTGCCATTTATTAAGCTCCTTCCGTTTTCCTATCAACTCTAGCCTTCTTCCCTGTTCCTGCCTGCTGAAGAAAAACCTGCTCATAGTGCTGCCACTAACATGTTTCACAGTGAAGGTGGTGTGTTTAGGGGGGGTTTACAGTGTTAGTTTTCAGTGTTCTTCTGTTCGCTGTGTCTCCTGCCTGGCTTGTGCTGGGTATGTGTATTATTTTTGTTGAATTCAATTCAATTGAAATCAGCTGAAAATAGTAAGTCTCAATTTTATAATGTGTTGTTGTATTTTATAATGTGTTGTATTCAATGGAAGTTGCAGCTTTTTTCAAGTAGCAGCTATTATAACATGGTGTTTAATTTGTTCACTCTTTTGTGAAATATAGAAAGTTGGCCACTGGAAAAAAAGATGCTAATACAAAGGGTTTGGAAAGAAGAATTCATGTGTTTAAAATAGGCACATTATTATACTGTTAAAATGATATTAGGTTCAAAAGGAAATGGAACACATAGTTGCTAATGATGTATTTCTTTTTAAGTTAAAGGTGACACCTCAAACCCAATGAGAAGGCATGCAGAGTTAATCTTCACAGTCAGAGATCACCATGATATCACCGACATTAACCCCAAGTCTGCTTTCAACTTACAGGTTCATTTAAATAATTGAGGAATTCCAAGGTCATCAATAATTGATGTGTTTAATCATTAATCAACAAACGGAAAGCAGCAGGGGGCAGGCTCAGGTAAAATACTGCACAGCTCATCCCAAGGCGACAGGAAATCCTGATCTTTTGGCTAGAGACTGGACTAAACACAGTTATGAATTGTAATTTGGGAGGAATTTCTCCTACGGTTCCCAGACAGGTTCTCTGCTTGGGTGACAGATATGTCGCACGGATAATTGGGCTGGTGATAACTGTCATCTGGGCATCTAATGAAGATAATCAGCTTTTAGTTTGACAGCTCAGTTAGGACTAGCCAGCGTCTTCCTCCCTCACTGCACATTTTCTAAATAAAGAATGAAAATGTATTGCCAGTAACTGCTTAACGGAAAAAGTTAAGAATTTAGTCTTATCTTTTTTCTCATATAGAAGTTAATGATTGTTAAATTTTCCAGTGCTCTCTTTTTTTACTTACTTTTACTGCAAAGCTGACCATAGCATTTACTTTAAAACAGAACAGTAAAGAAAATGAGACAAGTTTGCCTGGACCACTAGCAGGATATATTTCCTTCTTTTACCACTTTCCTCGACTTTGCACACTGCTGAAATCAGCACCTAGCATGCAAATGCATTTTTATTAATGCTCCATCCAAATTTATTCACCATTAACAGTTAACAGTTACTCATCCAATGAATATAATAAAAGGTAAAACATAAAGTAACCAGCATTGTAAAGATAAAAACTTTCCCTGCACCCTCATCCACACTTCAAGGAAATACCGGAAAGCACTGTGGGATTTAACTGTTTAATTTGGGATACACTTGGTAATGTGTTTGTGATGGGCAATTTTTCAAAAGACAATTCTGACAAGAATGAATGGTGTTTCACAAAAAGCATCAGTATGCTCTCAACTGACTGTGAATACAAAATAGCAAATGCTTTTAAGCTCTCCATCTGAAATTCGGGAATTGTCTTCCTCACAGTGCTCAGGATGCACGTTTGATTTTGTTCCACAATTCAGTCAAAAAAAAAGCTCTTTTTCTTTAGTTAATAGTGGCTCAAAGTTAACAAAAGAAGAAAAATATTAACTCACAGAGAAAATCCATTCTTGATAACTAGGCAGGGTTACAAAGCTATGAGAATTATTTTACCACTCATTCTTGTTCTCTGGGAACATCCATTAGTCAAACAGCGTCTTGTCTCCTCAGCAAGTGTGATGAGATGTTTGAATTCAAGCTCGCATGCACCAGTTTTATCCATGCAGACTGAGTAGAGATCTCTGCATCAACAGATATTTTTCACAAGAATCTAACACATGACTGATTTTTGGTGTCCCATTGACTGCAAACAACATTCAACTCCTAAAATGATATGCTGAGGGTTTTGTGTCTCCCCAGGGATCTGAATATGCGCCAGTTTGTCTCTCGGTAACAGCTAACTACTACTGTGAAGTGTTAATATTACCACGTTATGAAAAGTGTAAAAGGTTGAATGCATTCACAGCAGTTAATAGAGTCATAAATCTGTCTTTAGTAGTGCCAATATGCACAGAACCCTGTAACTAACTCTGCATGTTCATTTAAAGATGCAATAGGTGGAATTCAGACATCTTTCACTGAAGAGAAGTGGCTTGCTGGGTCCAAACACTCATTTTCTCTTGATATTTCCTGAGGTTAAGTGATACAGATCAAAAAGGCAGCAGACTGATATTATAAAACACAAGCATCTGATGTCAAACAGATTTTCATCAAAAAACACCATGCAGCCACAATTTAAAAACTTCTAAAGTCACAAGAAATAGGATTAAAGACCAATGATTTACAAGCAGCCATGCAAAACGAGTCATTTTATGAGCGGAGTGTAATAGGTTATTGACCAACCTGGAGGTGGGAATGATGAAGCTTCAGGATCATTTATAACTTTAGAACCATCCATGTCTTCATCTTCATTTTACAAACACAAACAATAAATCAGTTCAGTATGACTAACCTGCTGTGACACAGTGCGTGTTGTGCACAATTATGATTTTACAAGCTGTAAAACATGTCAAGAGGATATAGTGAGTTCAGTGCATTCACTTAATTTTTTCCAAGCATGTGAAATTTATGAAAACAAAAGAGAAACATGAGCTTGCGTAATATTAAGAGAATATCTCACAGTTTTCCACAAATCCTTAAACCCCTTGTTCCACCATTGTTTGCATTTAATGCATGGTAATGTCAGGCTGAAAAGAAACTTTGGGATGTTAAGGTCTTCTAACATATAAAAAGGTAAAATTAAGCTCCAACCTGTCTCACCTGCAAGAGTTGATAAAGGCACTACTGAAGGTTACTAGCAACAGCTGTTTTTATGGGTCAATGAAAGTGACACACTGTGATGCTTTGCAGTCTGTTCAGTTTAGGAAAAATCATTTAACTTAAAACAAACATCTTGCCTCTTCCCTGTCACTCCGTCCTCACGAGTGCAATATATTTGATGGTTGTGTATTGATTGATGATATCACAGGCTCTTTGTGAAGTTTTTTCCTCCACAGTTAAGTGATATTTTATTGGAGTGTGAGGGTTCATCTTGGTGTTTTTTAAGCACACAGCAGGGAGACACGTGCCTTGCAGAGAGATGCTATGAATCTTTTCCCTCTTATTTTGTGCTTGATGATTGATGATAAATATATTTTGCTGACATTTCTGGGGATATGAACTTGTCAGTTTTACTCAAGTCTGGGGTGTGATCAGTCCCCACCCCAAATAAAACATTTTCTTAGATGTCAGTGGACTCTTAAGAGCCACGGGATTGGGTAAAGTTTTGTCTTAAGCACTGAATTACCACTATCTATGATGGATATTTCTTTTAAACAAGTCCAACACACACCTATAACATTTTTTTTTCATGGTATTCATGTTGTCTGTGTGCAGAAAGCTTGTATTTCATTTTATGGCTGTATGGTGAATGCCTGTCTATCTAAACTTCTGCCATTCAAGACTTTTTTGTGCTTGTGGCTATTTTTTTTAACCTCCAATGGCCAAAATGATGTCTTCTTGGTTGCATCATTGTTGGTAAAAGATGATCAGCCATGCAGCGTAGCAGGGAATCCCCACCATGTTTGGTGCATGTTGGGTTAAAAGCCACAGAGGTTCCTGTTTGGTGTCAGTTTTGTACCCCGTCAGGTTGGATTTGACTTGACTGAAGAAACATAAAAGAGGCTGAGTTAGCCTTTCGATTTTTACCCTGACAAATAAGATTCAAGTAGAAGCCATTATGAAAGCTGACTTGTTGTTTGGATGAGGAGCCTTCTAATTGGTGCCCATCATTCATCTCTAGTAAATTAGTGTGCCAAATCAAATTTACGGCCTATTTTCACAGCAGAGATTTGACTTGCTACAGCAGGAAAAGTACATTTGTAATTAGGATTGATGATGTTTAATATTTCACTTTTAGTTTGTCTAATTTCAGAGTTCTGGTGCAGCACATGCATAAAAATTATTAATGAGGGTTCTGGCAGCTAAATTTGCTTTTTGGTTTTATTTTTGCTTTGACTGCAAAGGAAATGCATAATTCACTAAGGACATGAAAAAGTGTTTTTCCTCTTCCCGATTTTCCTCTTTTATCCCCTTTGTCAGTTGAGTGTTTCAGAACATCAAACCAATTTAAATATTTCTCAAAGGCAACACATAAAAACAACAAAAAAATAGTTTTTAAATGTAGTTGTTTTTTATTAAGGGATGAAAATCCAAATTTACATGGCCCTGTGAGAAAAAAGTGACTGATTCTGCAGCAGGAAAATGATACAAAACACATCAGCAAATCCAGCACTAAATGACAGAAGGAAAAGCAAAATGAAGGCTTTGAGTGGCTCAGTCAAAGCATGTAGGTTTGGAATTTTGTGCTCTGTTAATAACTGATAACTTCTTTGAAAAACTTCATTTTGAGTTTACTTTTTATGTATTTAAATTATTGTTATAATAAATTATACATTATTATAACATGACAGCCTTTGTAAATTTGATTTTTGTTGAAATTGATTGGGGGAATACAGTTAATCGACATAAACAAACAAACCCTAAAGTACACTTCAAACCACCCAAATCCAGTGCTGTGTTTATCCAGAATTAATTTCTTCTTCCTTTTCTCCTACTTATAGGTTGCAGATCTTCAAACAAATATTAACATCAAACAATGATAACTGGAGTCAATACAAAAAGCAGTTTTCTGAAGATGGTTTAATTTATTTAGGGAAAAAAGGCTACCAAAGTCAATCTAGCCTTATACAAAACTGTAATTACTTCCACAGTTATTAAATCAGAATTTATCTGTGATAAACTACATTTTTGGAAAGTAGTTAATTTTTACTAGCCACACCAGGGACTGATTGCTGCTTGAACAGTACAATCAAGAAATAGTTTAAATAGAATCTGTCTGACAGTAAAAAATAACGTAAAGATATCAGAAAGTAATACACCATGGCCCTCTTCCAAAAATAATTCAAGGACTGAGGAGCAACAGAATCAGTGACATTGCAGAGTCATTTTTACATTTTTGAGACTTTAGTGAATAAAATGGAAGAGAGACAATTTCACAGCACAGTATGTCTCCTTATGTTCACAGAAAACTAATCAAATCTAAGAAGAAGCAACAAGAAAATATTTGACAAAATCAATACCGCAACTTTTTTCTGCTGTCTCTGTATTTTGTTACCACACTTTCCAGTGTTCAACCATGTTGCCCAACAAGAACGTATGTAAAAAAAAAAACAAAAAAAAAAAAAACATTTCAGGATTAAAAATTTTGGTATGTTGAATTTCTATTGGAAACTCAACTTTTAAATGCACAACCCATTAGGGTAAGCTGTGAATTCAAACAAAAACAACTGAACAATATGACAATATCATTCACATTGTGGGAAAAAAAATACAAGAAAAAAATATGGAAATAACACAGACCTAGTCATTTTGATTTCAAGTTTTGTTGTTAAAACCTACTTTTCTCCAGACATGCTTAGAGGAATCTGTTTACAACATTTCAAAAAAGTTTGAATATTCACTACCATTTAGATTTCAATTTTCAGTGAGACACAAATATATATATGATATATCTTTAACTCATTCATCATGGGTACCATCATTAACCAATGATGAAAATATTGCTTTGTAGGATGTACAAATAAAAAGGCAATAAATACATTAAAACTGTTTAGGTTTTCTACCAATGTAAAATAAACCATTCTCTTGTAGGATGTTCACTTGTTTTACTACATACCAGAAAAAACAAAACAAAAAAAACTATTTCTGTAGAAGTAGTGATTACATAATTTTACCAGGGGTGGCATAAATTTAAAGACAGTGTGAGCTGCTTTAAATCCTCCCATTAAATTGCAGATAAATGTAGTTTAACCCCCATAGAAACAGCCTGCTGTTTTCTAGTGTTGTGAATTTTTTGCCCATAACAGAAGTCTCATTTTCAGGCCACCTGTTGGGTGACTCTTTAAGTCGTTGGGAGTTGAGAGAAATGTGTACCATTTTCCCGCTCTGTTACTGTGCAGATGTTTGTGTGCGTGTGCATGCGTGATGCAGTGCAGTCAGCTCTTGATAACCCCCTCTGTGGTTTGAATGACACGCTTCCCTTGAAGCAGCAGGAGGCAGAGCCATATCAGCCTGTGATGGATGGTGTGAGGATGCTTTCAATGATGGATCTGTAGGACTGAGCTAAGACTGACTGTGGCTCACTGCGCTGACAGAAGTGCTGCTGGAGTAACAGCCTCTGTGGTCAGATAGCGGATATTCACATCCTGTTGTCTCACTTTGAACACTGATTACAGATCGAGATATAGGTCTGGGTTTTTAGGCAGTAAATAAGACACCAACTCTCAGCCCTACAATAGGCTGAGTTTTCATTTCCTTTCGGTTCTATAAAAACACCAGTAATCCCTCCGTTTCCTCAATGATGGACTCAACTCACCTCATCTTAAATTAAGGGTCGCTGGAGGTGCAATCCTTAGTACACACTGAAAAGAGAGCAGAGACAGAGACCCAGATAACAGGGAGTCGATTCCTCATACAATTTGTCAGAAGGTCTATAACAGATGGAGGTTGCTAAGTTTAGCACCGATGATAAGTAGCTTAGAGAAAGTTGAAGCACTGTAGGTATCCAGCAGGATCTGGAATAACTCCTGTTCACACTTGCAGACAAAGCATTATCTATGGTTACAAATCACTCAGACATTTTCAGTTTGGTTTTTATGAATGGATCATGTCGGCATACAAACAACTGCAATATGGAACGAAAAACAACAACTAATAACAAAAAAGAAATTATTATATGGTTGATGTATTGTTTCAGTTAGAGCAACTAGTGGTTTATGTGTTCAAGGTAAACACTAGATCACTTTGAAATTAAAAAAAAAAACCTTGTTTACATGCAATACCAGTAAGTGTGGTAATGAAAACATTTGGAAACATTTGAAAACTGTAGGAAGTGAAATTATAAACTAAAATCTTCTGAAAACCAATTAAATATATGGAATCCATGTCATAAAACTGAGCATAATGGAAGCATTTTATATTTTTACTTAAAAAAATGGAACAAAAAAATCATGTTCATTTTTCATTGCATCATTTTGACTTGGTAGGTTTTTTTTTTCCAAACTTTGTTTATTTTGTTTTTGTTCATATAGTCATATGACTCTCATTACAATGTACATATAAAACAGCTGACTTTCTAGTTTTATGGTTAGATCATAAAGTGACATATAAACATTTTTTCTCCATAAATCTATTTTTTCTACAATGATCACAAATCTGTCTGTATTTTAGAATTATGCCACTTTTTGCTGTTCAATGAAATAATAGCAGATGAAAAACAAATTGTATGATAATTTAACTCAATTTACCTTCTATTCACAGTGAAATTGTGACTCATAAAATCCCTTTAACTCTCCAGAGTTCTACTCTTAACCCAAAAAAAAAAAAAAAATTGAAGAACACAGAGGTGGATCTAAGGAAATAACAGCTTTGAAAAGTCCTTTTAACAATTTGACTGAAAAAAACCAAAATGATTTTTAACAGACAAATGCTAGATTTTCTACTCCAGTGTCCTGCAACTTTTAGATGTGACCCTGGTCCAACACACCTGAATCAAATGGATGGATTATTTCCTCAGTAGGGAGTCAAGTTCTCCAGAGTCCTGCTGATGACTTGATTATTTAACTCAGGTTTGTTGAAGCAGACATATTTAAATATTGAAGGACACCAGCCCTCTTAAAGTTATCCAGCAGACATTGATTAACACTCTCAAATAGAAGAGTAAGCCAAAAACGCCAGGTGCCAAAGAAGCTGACTCTTTCAGAAAGTGTTGTGATAATAGATTTTTTGTTTTGTTTTGTTGGTCTGTTGTTTTAAAAATTTTAGTGGAATGAAAAAGTGTGGTAGAAAAGGTCTATAAAGAACAGAAATATCCACAGCCTTAAAAACAAATCACAAATAATTAATACGACCTGAACAAGTATTGTTGGGCGAGAGGCCTAGACAGGAGCCAGTCCAATGCAGAGCGTCACAGAGACACAAACACTCACACTTAAGAGCAATTTAGTTAACTACTCATGTTTTTGAACTGTGAGAGACAGCAGGGAGTACCCGGAGAGAAACCACACATGAACAGGGATAACATGCAAACTCCAAGCAGAAAAGACCACAGACCGGGATTCAAACTGATTGACTGACTTTACAGGAAATACATTTGCTCACAAACTTTACGCAGCGAGCAGTTATTATAAATCCTATTGCAATGTTACAACTTTATTAAAGCAGAAAGATTTAACTCGGTCAGTAACCGTGGAGAAAATAATAAGCATTTACCAGGCATTGCCCGAAAGTCTTTCCAGAAACCCTCACAGGGCGAAACATTTTGGAGAAGAAAAAAGTTTGCTGGATTGTATGAGCAATGTTCTCTCCATTTCCATCAGCGGTTTTAATACAGTCTGAGGTCAAACTAAATACTCTGCTCAGTAAAAAGAAAAGGTCATTTGTCTCATCAATACTGGACAAAATCAAAGTGATGACAGCTTCTGGATCCCATCTGACCATCCAAAGCCAAAGTGCAGCACAGCAATCAATATTTGGAAAGTCTTTAAGAAACTAAGATACGTACTCATCCATGTAAACAAAGACACCCACACACCCTTCAATGTTTAGGTCAGCATTTCTGCTCTCTGGCCTGCCCAAGTGTGATACTTGGGTTCAAATTTTTGCTTTTAAGAACGATTCTAAATTGTAGCAGTATTTTTTTTTCTAATCTTGGCAATGTTTTGTGCCTTTGCTCTCACAAAGATATATTAACATGATTTAGTTTTTTTCATAAATAAACTAAATTTCTTCAACACAGCACACTCTTGTCCTAGAAAAAAAAAAAGAATAAACCTCGTATCGCATGTGTGTAAAGATTTGGGGAGAAACAGTCATAGTGCCTCCCTCTGTGTTTAATGGCCTATAACCAGCGAGATTAGCTCAGTTCACAAATCCATGTTTTAAGAGTCACCATCACTTGATTAGCACCAAAGTAGACAGCAAAAAGATTTTGATTCCCAAGCGTGATATGCATGATTGCAAGAGTCTGATGTCAGTCTGTGTGGAAGACAAAGCAGGATGAAATTCTCCTCTCAATTTAGTTGAGTGTCAAAATATTAAAGGTCGACCCAGAAAGATTGAAATGTTATGAAAAGGTCTGAAACATGCACAGAGTTTTTATTGTCAGTCTACAGGGGCTCAGCATGTCAGTGGACAATGTTACCAAATTGCTTGGATACCCCTATTCAAAGTATTAAAAAACACAAGCATAAAGGGTCATTAATAACTAACACTGTTCCAAAAAAGGCAACTGCTGATGAACGTTCAACAATCTTTTCTGTAGTTTTCGGTCAGATTAACAAACTAAAGAACAGAAATACGACTGATAAAATTTCCAAATGCCATTAAATCTTATTAGTGATATGGAGAAGAATATGTAGTGGTATTACTGAATGTCACAGTTGCATTTGACAATGTTGATCATGACATGTTCATTAAATGTCAATGGAAAAGTGACTAAGATTGGTTCACTGTGCTAGAATCGTTCAGACTGTATTTGGCAACCACTTCCTTGTATTACGTAGCAACTATAAGTCTGAACAAACTATTCATGGGTCTCTATAAGGTTTTATTCACAGGTAAATATAATTCAACAGCTACACTGTATACTCCAGCTGGCTCATATTATGGAGTAGCACAACATCTTCTGATCTAATGAAGCCTCTTGATCAACTTTTCCACTGAAAATCCAGGAAAATATTTAACATGATAAAATACTTATGTATGAGACACGTGAATCCTTATTTATTAATTTGTAGATCTGAATCCTGGCCACGGAGCTCTATTGTGTTCAACTGTTGTTCATTTTTGTACCAGAGACTATGTGTTTTGTTATATCATTATGCAGAAATTGCTTTTCTATTCAAGAAGCTCTGCTATTTGCTGCTCCACTTACCCTGACAGCTCCAAAGTGAAATTTTAATCTCTCTTCAGTGGCAGCAGCAGCTGATAGCAATTAAGGACAAAGCCTGGATGCTGAAGTGGTGCTCTGTTTACCCACATCACTTGCTGCAAAACTTCACTGACTTCTTGTTATGTTTGCACCCTCTGTCCGCTCTGCTTGGGCCTGAATTTCTAAACTAAATCAAGGCACTATGTGAAGGGAATAATTATTCCCTTATTTGGGTTTGTGCTGATGTTTGCTTTGCTGAAATGAAAGTACATTAGAGTTTGTACTTTTTGCTGATCGTAGATCCTTATTTTGTGGTATTCATGCAGTTAATCATTAATTGGGGTTGTAATCTAAGTAAATTTAATGCATGTTGCTCTAGAACACTGCAGGTTTAACTCTGCCGGAATAAAGCGAGCACACTGCCATTTTACCCACTTGTGCTTGGGTATAATGCAGCCTTTGCTGTGCTGCAGCCAACACACAAAGCTCCTGCTGTGTTAGAGCAAAGAGCTTTTTTGCACTGTGAGCTTTCCTTCCTCTGTCAGAGAAGAACTGTGCTGAAGCCCAGAGCTCACAGCAAGCAAAATGAGACTTCACGAAACCGTGTTTTTAAATTCAAACTTGTCTCAAACAGTAGGAGAAGGATATTTTTTCTCCTTGTTTCTATCAGCGTCTTTCATGTTAATGTGTTAAAGGAAATGTCTGCTTATTAGCTGCAGAAGCTGAGGGGGCTTCTTGTTGTATAGCCATTTCTCACAGCTTTGCATTTTGTGACAATTTAATTTTAAAGAGATGTGTGTCATCTCTTAACCACGGACATGTTGAGAACGATCCATTCTTCTTCGTCGGGCTTCCTTTTTTAATCTAGAAGTGGTTTGGCACATTTCTATGGGAATAAAGAACAGCACAGAGGCTAAAATACTTCCACCAGCATACATAAAAAAATGCATACTCAAGAGTGAAGTGATCAACACATTTGGTAGTTTTTACAGAAAATAAGATTGGTGACAGCAGCTGGTAGACCTTTCCAGGAGAAAATGATAATTTTGACTACAAGTTTTTTATTGTTGTCTTTAATTTAAATTGACATTTTTTTCTACAAAAAAAAAAGGCATGGAAAAAACCTTGTTTGATATTAGCCTAAGCATAATGCAGAAGAGAATAATGTAATACAGTAAAAATATTATTGCACAAAATTCTTGCTAAAAATAAAGAAATTAAGATAATCATTTGTAATGACATTGGTGACAGATTTTTTTTTTTTTTTCCTACACTTTCAGCAAAGTGTGATGTTTGGGTATCCCCTCCTTCCTTTAAGAAAATTGAACTGATTCCAGTAAAATGTTCATTTTAATATTCTAAAATTGTCTAAAGATAATTTTAGGTAGATGTTCCTGAAAACACACCTGAGAATAAGCTGATTATTATAACTTGTACATTCAACCTGACTAAGAGCTGTTTTCTGTCAAAGTGTTCTGCAGAAAAAATGGATTACATACAGTTTTTGTTGTTTGATTCTGAGTTTTTTGTCTGTCTTGTTCACTGCTCCTCTTAATACAACCTGAGCAGTGAACTCTCTGCTCCAGATGCTCAAAAAGCAGGAGTTGAAGACACCTGCTGGCAGACAAAGGAGAGAGGCCATCTTTCAGGAGATTTTTTGATAGTAGTTTTAGAATTGTGTATTGCTAACTCACAGTTAACTATATGAATACTTAGTTATGAAGCTCAGGAATACACAGATTTTTCTACAAATCTACTTTTCTTTTACCAATTTAATAAAAAAAAAATGCAAAAAAAATATTAGTAAATTTTCATTTTTAGTTATGACTTCTTTGAAGTTAGCACTAAGACTAACAATCACTCATCTGGGTATAACTGTTTCTCTTTGACAGACTGGAGGGCACATTGCAGGCCACTTTGTCAACATAGCGGCAGCATCGCTGTGCTGCCCAAAGATATCAAGAGTGTGGTGTCATGACCCGTTGCCAATACTTAAAATAAATCCCAAAATCGACCGATGTGCAGAGAAGGAAGGATGTGTTTGCTCATCCATGTTTTTCATGTGCTGCTTGATTGAAACAGATGCTTACCATTTGGTTCATGAAGCAGGTCACAAAGAGTTGTCAGATGTCTGAATTACAGATGCAAACAAAGTTAGTTGTTTTTTAGAGCAGTGACATTTGCAATTTGAGACAAATGTTGTGCCTCCGTCTAAAAGAATGTTGTTACCAAGATTCTACAGAGAACAAACATTTATCCATTACTTGTATTACTAGCATGCAAAAAAATTTCACTATACAGGAGTTCTTTAAAGAAAAAAACAAATAAATCATGCGCTTTTCTATCATGGACTGATCTGAGAATTTGACCTGGAAAGTATGGTTTTATATTAAATTTTAAAAGATCGAAATGGAACCTGAATCCATGTGCAGGTAGGCGATGCTTAAATAGTTTCCTTTTTATATTCAAAACACAATCTGTCACTGGGATATGAATTATACTGAGATGCATTAACTGCTGTCATATTTATTTATTTTTTTTTCTCCACTGCTCTCATAAGCTGAAATGCCAATTGGGAACAGCTCAAAATCTTGTGTTAATACCAGGGAATCCTGAAATACTCCTGTCAAGAGGAAAAATTTAGACGTTTTTGTTTGCGAGAAGCTACTTGTCATCTTCACTGCAACTGACAGATTGTCAGGCTGAAGCAGTGTGGAGAGAAATCTGCTTTCGTTGCCCCCACACTGTACCTGATAATAGTCACAACAATTAAACAGCTTTGCACTCTGCTGAGTTCTCAGCTGAGCACATGTTGGTTGTCAGAGTGAGAAAATCTGACACCAGGCAGGGGGAACACAGACTGTTCTGTTAAAATTCCTTTTGTTGTTGAAAATTATCTTCAATTAAAGTGCATTAGAGTTTTTTAAAACCTAAATCTGTCCTCTATTTCAGCCACACCATCACTTCCAGTCTTGTCCTGAATGATTATGTGAGCTTGACAAAACTCTGTTTTTTAAGAAAGTCAGTGCTATGTCCCATTTTCCATATCATTATTTCTTGTTTTTCTGTGGTGTGGCTTTGTGAGGAAATCGTCTTACGCTTCCAGTATCAAGGTGGAGTATCTCTGGAAGCGTGGCCTCTAACCTGTCTTTATGAATACATTTCATAACTTGCTACAGTGGCTTAGATGAGAACGGATAAGCCTGCTGTGGATGAAACCGAAAACACCAAGCAAACTCCAAATACCACAGGAAGAGGGAAAACATTTTTTCCTTTTACATTACTGCTATGTTCTTGGGTTGGTTGTAAAGAAATCAGATTGACATGTTAAAGCATTTCTTTTTTTTTTTTTTTTTCCTTAAACATATACTGGTATTTTCAGCTTCTATGTTTCTTGGGCAACCAGTAGGTCGACTATTTTAAATGAGAGTCAGTCAGGTAACCTGTTTTTAGGACTTTTACACCTCAAGTTTGAAGAAGTAGGCTGGAGATTATCCTTCCTGACCCCCTCACACCAACAAACTCTTACAAATCTCTCCCTTGGACAGGAGCTACAGTAGCTACCAAACGGCCTTTAGACACAAAATTAGTAGGTTTTCCATAACCCACTTTGTCACATGGTCATCATGACTTACAATGCCTGAAGAGTAGCACGTTATGGTCCGTGTTTTTAACACAGCATACCACTGTGACATCTAATTTTGTTCAAAATTATTGCCTAAATGCTGAAAATACTGAGAGCAACAATATAAGTACACTTATATAGTGTACTTTAGGAAAGTACACTATATAACAGAAGGGGAGACAAATAGAGAGATAGATTTATTCATATTTACTGTATTAACTTATGTTTGATTTACTAGTTAACTGTTATATTTAACAATAAAGTAGGCATCTGTAATTGAATCTGTTGCATAACAAACGGCATCACTGGGATTCCAGTTTTATAACACTTTCATCATTTTATCTTGTCTATTCTTACTGCTGTGCAGTTGTTTAAAACTTATCCAAGTGGTTTAATTTATCTTGTTGAAATGTCGGCCCAGCATCTGTCCAGATTGGGGATTTCTCAGCTGAGTATGATAATACTTACATTCATCATACAGGAGAACAGCTCCAAAATAAGTCAGCAACAGAGACATTTTTAAACTTGCGTGTCTGCGTTTTTCCCCCAGGAACTCAATAAGAAGATAAAATATTGCACCATTTCTAAAGATTTATTGTTTCTTCCATAGAAAGAAACGGCTAAATGCTCAAATGAAGATGCATTTAAATACAGTACTATGCATAGATGTAACAATGTTACCAATGTGACAATGAAATGATTTTAGCATCAATATTATTTTATATATATTTTTTCTTTGAAAGCATCACATTTTACAGTACATTGCTTTTGGTTACATTCTGAGCTTCAAAATGAACATGTCTAATTATGTTTCTGAAGTAGCTTTTACATTCAATAATCTATTTACAAGTTTTGTATTCACTGCTTCACATTTAATTTGTGGCCAATGACAAGCTACAATAAAACTTCCAGATCATTTTAACCAGCATACCCTTTTATTTTCGGCCAGGTTGGACTTTTCATCATAATACGGGAGGCTGGGAGACATTCCCTTTAAGAGAGATGTTTCACATCAAAGCTTATCTGGTTAGGTGTGCCGCAGCCTTCAGGTCTGCTGTCTATATTAGACAGTGCATGTGGTGAAGACACAGCTTAGGAGAATACACGGCTGTTTTCATTAAAATCATGTTTTGCAGACTGCTCCTCCATCTTGTTTTGTTTTGACACACACAAACGTGGCCAGTTGTCATCAAAAAAAAGGCACGCTCTGTATCATTACCAGGAAGCCCTGCTGCCTCCTTTCTGTCTTGTTCTCAGCAATCCATGTGGATGAAAAATTATATTTACACAAACACAGTTTTATCCATTAGAAAAACAGCAAAATCACATGTGTGAGGAATTGAAATGATCACAAAGCTTTGTGATAATTAGCTGACCTACATGTCATGCTACTGAGTGGTGCATGTAGTCCTTCTCTTTCCGTAGTGGATCACAGATATCTTTACAGGAGTCGGGCAAAACTACCAATATACAAACATCTGTAACCAAATCAATCACAGTATGAAAAAAGTTAGTTTAATGAAAATAATCCTTTTTTCTACACGCCTATGCTTTCACTTGATGGCAATGTGAGGCATTTCATTTTCAAAGCAACCCTGGATCCAAAGCAAATATTCATCCTAACTAAAGGTATCATGATCCTGCTTTATTTGCAGTTTGGAAGAAGGAATGTAAATGATGATAGATTCTCCAGAAAAAAAAAAAAAAAAAAAAAAAAAAAAAACACCGCCTAATTTTGCCAACGGACCAGCATTTCCTCCGCCGTCCTGACAGAAAACACAGCTCCACACACACTGGCTCGGAAGTTCCTTAGTTTTACATAGTTGAGTTTAGTTGAGTGTTACTAACTTTGTGAGTTTGTTCACCAAACTACTTAACTGAAGGATTGAATTCTTATTAACAAATTTGTCTTACTTTAAAAATAAGTTATGTTTATTCTATACATTTGTAAAGTTAAGCTGTCTGTGAATGTGTTGAGCTTAATCCTTCATCTATTGTTGTTCTAATATCCATACCCTGTCAGGTAGGCGTTCATAAGCAAGGCTGAACTACTTTACTACCACCGATACAAATATTTTGGTAACTTTGATAAATAACTAATTTTGGTAATAAATGCCTTTGGCCTTTATTAATAACTATCTATAGCCAAACCAGGCTGTTATTGCACAACAGAGCTCTCAGAACACATCACAGAAACTAACTTACATTTATGCTCCACACCTGGAACACTTAAATAGAAACAGTGATTTATTTCAATACAAGATCCATACTTTAAAAGAAGAAAAACTTTTTTGCCCCAAGATCATTTTTAAGTTCAATATTCTTTTCTACTTTTTGCAGAATTATCATTGCTACAGTTTTTTTTTTAAATCAATGAGCTAGTTGAGTCTGTGTTTTAATTTTACATTTTTAGAATCATTTCTCTCACTACATCCTATGCAAAACATTTTGTCTTGTGTGTGTAACTGCCTCTTCATACGCGGTATAAACCACCATAGCCTTGTGCCGGTATGTTATCCTTCCCCACAGCTGCACTGAAGGCCACTTTATGCTTTTAATGTTATCGGTATATCTGTGTACAGATACCCCAGGTGAGCTACGCCTCTACAGCGCCGGAGCTGAGTGACAACACCCGCTACGACTTCTTCTCCCGTGTGGTGCCTCCAGACACATATCAGGCCCAGGCCATGGTGGACATTGTTAAGGCCATGCGCTGGAACTTTGTCTCCACTGTGGCCTCAGAGGGAAACTACGGAGAGAGCGGAGTTGATGCTTTCATTCAGAAGTCTCGGGAGGATGGTGAGTACACCTGTCCCCGGATGGCATTTTGCACCACTTAGTCTCTTGACTCAGCGTAATAAGTTAAACTCATAAATTTCTTCAAAAAAAATAAGAAATTACATCTACTGTTATTGCAAAGTAAATAATGGGGAGAAAACCTGTTGGAGAACCATGAGGTAAACAAATAGTTTAAAAGATGACCACAAGAAAGTAAAGTATATAGTTACATTTTTAATCATTTTTTTAGCAATAGGCTGATTAAAGGTTGACTCACTCACAAAATGGTGAGTGGTTTGGTTCAATGCACTTTTTTCCAATACAATAGTTTTCTCTACTATCATTTGATTTTCAGCTTTGTGTCTGTAGGGAGTAAGGGTGCTATAATTCTAGAGATATTACCTGTAAATTATCCATAAAACTCAAAACTAAATATAACAATTTAACATCATTAGACTTTGAGGATATAATTACTTTTACAGTGAAAAGAAAAAAGAAAGAAGATGTGTCTTAATTTCTATTGTTTTAAGTAAACTAAGGAGCAGAGGCAGAAAGCTGACAGATTACAAATCATGGTAGATTTCAAGTACTTAAACTTTCTGTGACATGATTCAGCATCAGACAAACAAAAAGATTCAGATTGTCAAAAAACAAACAGATGTGATTGGGAGTAGATTTCAGATTATTCTCTCAAAGAATCTACTACCATAGTATATTACTCCTAAAAAGGATAAATAATGAATAAATAAAAAGATAAGTAATGATTTTGCCATTTTGCTAGACAGGACGTGTGTTTGGATGCACCTATTAGTGCATCCATGTATGTGTGTGCTTGCTAGCTTCAAGGCAGCTTTTTTGTCAGTATAAAAATAAGAAACTGCAGAAGAAAACAGGTTGCAAACTACTAATCAGGCTCACAGCTTCCTTTGCTGACCTACTGGTGCCCTCTCACCCTTCACTAGGCTACTGGTGTGAAGCTTACATTTAGTGCATACTCTGAGCCCAACCATACACACATAACAAACCAAGACAAAGTGAACAAAAAGGTGCATTTTTTTTTAGGAACTGCTCGATTTCTAAACTCACATTCTAAAAAAAGACATTGTGACAAAATGAAAGCCCATGTAACATTCTTACTCATAGCTGCCAAACATTTTGAGGAGATGTTGCTTTATGTTGCTTGAATGTACAAGTAAGCACATTCTAGCTGTCATATTAATTCTGAAAGACTGTCAGGTCTAAGTCTTTAAGTTTAACACCTGGAACAGAAGCTTGAAACAACAGTGATGATGTTCTGCTGTATTTTTTGTATTTTAGGCTCATATCTATTTTCTCTGAATCACACCTGCATGTTGATTTTCCCTTAACGCCACAAAGGGCTGTTAAAAGTATTTATCCATCACAGATTTCTTTTATTTTTGCTGTTTTGTCACTTAAATATTCCAGATTATTTAATACATTTTAATATCAGACAGAGAAAATCTCAGTAAACACAAAAGGCAATTTTCAAATTATGATTTCACTCAATAAGGGAAATAGCTATCCAAAGCAAACTGGCTCTATCTGAAACAGTAATTGTCTTCTAACTGGAATTACGCCTTTAACATTTCCGTGGATGATCATCAGAAAGTTTGTTGTGGCTAGCATTAGTTTTGACCTTGAAACTTATATGGATGCCTCTTTTTCCAGTCTAACTTGTCAAATCTAAGACATCAACCCTAGCTGAGGAAAGTGAGGCCTTCAGTACTTAAATGCTGTTCTGTATTCATTTGTGGCATCCTAGAAGAATTGTTGGTGCATTCTCTGTTCCATGTTTTCTCCATTTGTGGAATATGAGTCCCAAAGTTACATGGCTTGTAACTTTTTCCAGGTTGTTAGAAATCAACTATTTTCTCATTTGTTTTGCATTTCTTTAGATCAGTGTGTGATGTTTTGGTTCTTGAGATATGTTAGCCTTCGTCCTGTTGTCAGGATTTAAAAGGGATTTTTTGATTCAACAGGTAAGAAGTCAAACCTGGGTATGGACAGCAAAAATACGGAATTATATATTTCTCATCGAGCTAGGTTAATTTAGATAGCTTTTTTTCCCTTAAGAAAGAACACCACAGTTAAAAAAAACAGTTTTTTATACATACTGTGATTGTTCGAAAAAAATATAATAGTCGATCTGACACCTCTAAGTGTGACCAAAAAAAAAAAAGCATAAATGTAAGAAATCTATGAGGGTCTTCTATAATCAGCAAAGTACTCAACAAGAAGAATTATCGAGTAGTGTGATTCCATGTCATAACACCTTCTATTAGAGATAGACAATAATCTGTATATTAAAAACACATAACTCCTACAGATATTACACAAAGTTAACAATAGGTGTTTTTGGACTCTCCATCCAGTTGCTTTAGGTGTGTTTACTCTGTTTTACTGAAAGAGCTCCCGTGATATTTGACTGCTTTGGTTGACTAAGTGCAACTGTAATTAAAAAATGCACTTTAAGATACCCCAGTGATGTCTCTGTCTTACACTGTGCCTACAAAAGAAAAAAAAAACTTATATATATATATATATATATATATATATATATATATATATATATATATATATTTATTTCTCTACTCAGATAAAGTCCTTGGGATGCTTCATGCAGAAAGAATGTTTTTCCTTAACCCTCAGCAGACTTGTTCCCAAGAGATTAATAGAACAAAGTGACAGACTGAGTCGATGAACAACATCTAAGTTTTTTTTTTTTTCTTTTTGTAGGCACAGTATATATATTATATATATATATTCCTTGGAAACTGTTTTAAACATAACTTTGATCAGATTTGCTTAGTTAATGTCCTCAAAATGAATATTGCAGGCCTAATGTACTCTTGCAATGTCTCCAAATAAAACAATCCACTTCTGTTTCATGTTATCACCTTTGGGGAAGACATGAAGGCATAAAAACAGAAGTCTCTTTCTGTCTCAATTCAAGAGAGATGGATGATGGGAATCCCAAAGTTACTCGTACTTTATCTGCCAATCCACTGTAATACTTTCGGAGCTCCTCTAGCATAGTAGTTTGTGGAAAGGAATAGATCTGGGATAAGCTGGAAGTTGCTGTGTCATTTCTAAAGGAGACCAAAATCACCTTACTTGATCCATCTGAAATTCATAAACATATCTACACTATAAGATCTGACCATCACTTAAAACAAATGAGGCGAGCTATGCTCATAAAATAAGGTATGACCTCATTGAAAAATATCTCCTGTGAGGAACGTTACCCAGTAAAAGAGCTGTTGCTCTAAAATATATCAAGATGGTTCCATCCTTCCTATTAGCTTTATTATTCCACCCTAGACACCATAAAAGGAGGAGGCAATCATTCCAAACCTTATGCACCACACTCAGAGGCCCTGACCATGGATATTTTTCAACTGATATTTTTCCATTTACTTGGGAAAAAAATGTCAGACAATTAGACTTTCTGAAAAAAAAAAAAAAAGATGAAATAGCACTTCAAATCATATACTTAGGAAAGTTAATTTTTTCTAATCATGAAGAAAACTTAGAAAGTCATGTTTTCTAAGAACATGATTTTTATTGGTGACAGCCTATCACACATTAACATGGGTGCAGGTAAAATGGTATAAACAACGCAAGTTTTGTTGTGATTTCCAGCCAACAAAGATGTGAGCATAGACCCCAAAGACAGAGCTCAGTGTTTGTTAGTTTTTTAAAATCATTCCTTTATATATCATCACAGATATACATAAACAAGATTTTAATAAGAATCTCAAATTTGGAAAATGTATTTTTTTCTCAACAAATCAGCCAATTGTACAACCAAGAAAATAAGCTCATTTTGTGAAATAGCCATGTTGGTTTAGAAAGATTAAAAAAAGCAAGATGAGGTGGTACAAAGTCGTGTTGCTACTAAGATATAGCATAGATGTTTATAATATCCATCACTCTAGAATACAAAGGAAAGTGTCATTAGCATTTTCAATGCCTTGTGGCATTTTAGCAAATAACACTACACCCCTATTTGGAAGGTGTTGAAAACAACAGGAAAATGGTCCAAAAACCACCTACTGTTAAATGTAACATTTGTAGGCGATATATTGGATCTCGAGTCTTGTTTCTCTGAACTGCAAGGTGCTAAATGTGATACTGGATTACCTGCATACTATCAGATCTTTGTAGCATTGGCTCAAATAACTCAAAGCGGATTGATAGATCTAAGCCTAGCATACTTCTTTATCAATGTAGGAACAGTATTTTTCTCTTGTTTGTCTGGAAGATCTGAAAGTTCCTCTAATGTATGAATACACACAATGCAAATACATTTGTTATTTCCTTGCATTGCTAGTAGTATAGCAGATAGTGTGGACACTCAGAACAACAATCCAATAAAAAATTGGATATTAGGACAGGAATATTATGTGATACAGTGAACAAAAATGCTGATTCAGTGAGGCTGATTCAGCAACCTTATTGTCATTTTTCTGCCTTGATAACCATTTGTTGTGGCACTGACAGAGTTCAGTGGATGCCCACCTATTCACAGTTCAGTATTCATGGATTCACCTATTCACCAAAAAATTGCCATTTTACAGATTTCTTTTGTAGAGTTCATCTTAAGCATTCAGAAGAAAATGTAGCTTTTGAAAATGAAATATTGCACAATGCTTCATGACACGCCTTTAGCTGGCGTTTGCAGAGCAGCCAATCCAGAAGTGCTTTTCATTGTCCTTGATTAGCTGAACCACCAACAGCGTAGATAAAGAAAGAAAGCCATGGCTGTTAACTCCTGAAGAACTGACAAAATGGTTCCCACTGTGTATATAAACGCACACTAACATACATTTGGTGTTTCAACTATTATAATAGGCAATTATTATAATAGTTGCCTCATGTATTTGAAGATTTAAGCTACTTGCAATCTGTTGTGGTTCCTAACCCCCACCAATACAGGTGGCCCACTCTAGTATGCTTTTACCCTGAGTAGTTGTCAGCCTAAACCTTTATAGTTTCTCTTTCTTCAGTGATCATGTAAAGTATGTTGATTCTGTAAGCTTTTTTTATGAATATGAACAAGAATTTCCTCAGATATGGAAAAAGCTAGACTCATAGAACTCATCAGATTTTCTTTGTGAGTGAATAAATTTCTTCAATCAACACTTAACAAATCAAATCAGTTTAAAAGGCCCAGAAGAACCTACAGATCATTTTCTACATATGATTAGCTTACAGCTTGAGGTCTTACGAGAAATTTTAGTCTGCGCTCTGCTTCAACAGCATTAAGTAAGCAAACTAATCAGTCTGTTACAAAATTCTACACAATCTGTAAATACTAACACGACTGCTGCTCTTACCAAATCACACGGGATCAGTAAGAGTTAAATACACAAAGGTAATACCTGATGAGGCAAATTATTTGAATTATCTTCCATACCAATGACCCCAGATGCCCTGGAGTCACCTGTTTGCCGTTGTACCAGCAGACTTTTCTCTCTAAGGAGCGATAATAACATATCTGTGCACATTGTGAGCAAGAAGCGGATGATGATGAAAGGTAAATATGAATTCCAGGTGGGGTTGTTTTGGTCTTTGCTGGCCTCTCTTCGCGGTGAGAGAAAAAGGAATATAGAGCTGTGAATTGGTAACCTTCAGACTTCCTTTTTTCTTGGAGGTGACCAGTATTTCATCTCAAAGGTGTTGTTGCTGAATGCGAAGCCTTCTACCCCGTTTCACTCTCCTGAGTAATACGTACTGGATAAGATGTAAAATTCAAAGATAAGCACTAAAAAAGAAATCACATGGAAAAAGACTTGTGCTTGTCCATTTGTAAATTAAAAGGTATTAAGCGAGATAATTATAGGATTGCAACTTTGCATATAATGTTTGTTAAAAACATGAGATAAATAATTCAAGATGAAAGACGTAAGTATCTCATTGTCCAGACAATGTGGATATTGAAGCAAAATAAAACATTTAAATCACCTGCAACCCTTTTTGCTTCTTATTGCCTTATAGTTACCTACCAGCTGGACATTTTTATCATCAGTGTAGTCATCATAATTACAAAGTTTCATAATGAAAATGGTCAATATGTACAGTACAATTTTGTGAAAAACACAGATCAGGATTAGTCATTTTACCAGATCAATACAAGATTGAAATGTAAGGTGACAAATCAAAATTAGTATGAGTTTAATTTCTTGATAGGTTTGTACTTTTAGCATACTGTATTTCTCCTGTTGTCAGATAATATCTTTATCTTTCTCTCAGAGAAAAATAAACATAACGCATTTAATGGATATTTGTGTTTGTCAAGGGGCATCCATCCGTTTCTGTTTGGAGCTTTAAGACAAATTCTTACTGGTCTCACAATGGCATCTAACATTTGGAAAGGATCCATACTGTGCAGCAAAAGAAAGCAGCATGCCGTGTTCAGGTCGCATCACTTGTAATCTTGATTGATGATGATGATTATCATCGTCTTCCTGACCTCATTCACTTCAGATCCCAGCATCCTCCTTATTTCTTCTGTTTCCTTATAAGCTCCATTGTGTTCTGGATCACTGACAAAAAACATTTTGATTAATCCAATAAATTTTAATTAAACAGCCATATTTGAGCAGTCAACTATCATTTCCATTTAAAAATAGGTTTTTGTCCTCGAGTTAATAAATCTATAAAAGCAAAAATCTAAATTGATATATTTTGTATTTGTTCGATCATATGACAATGATACTGATGCAGTGCACAATTATTCAAAAAAGGCAAAGCAGTGGTAAAGTCAGCAGCATGGTGATTTTCAAAGGGTCTTTATATATATATATATATATATATATATATATATATATATATATATATATATATATTGTTTTTGCTGACATTTATCTATTCTTATAAACCATATTA
>NW_015113118.1:0-62486 GCF_001443285.1 Poecilia latipinna | reverse complement strand
AAGGACTTTTTAAAAGTGTATTTATATATATATATATATATATATATATATATATATATATATATATATATATATATATTGCTTCTGAGGACAATGATCTGTCCTCAGAAGCAATATTAAAAGTCCTGTGTCACTAAAACAGTTAGCAGGAATATCCTTACATAATGTATGCTCAAGATCTAGGGACACAGGATGTTTATATGTTTAATTTCAAATAAAGTCTTTTGAAAACAACATAGATTCAGAAACCGAAATCTCTTGATGTTTATCGGGGGTCCACTTCAGTATTCCTATTCCTACTACTTCAGTATTTATGATTTTTTATTTATTTTTTTTTTGTGCAACCTTTCTGAAAGCAACTGTGTGGCCGGGCAAGAGAAGCACATCTTTGACTGCAGACAGCCCATCTCTGCAAAGATGTTCATTACTATGGAGCTTGCCCCAATAGACATCATTAATCAAGTTAATGAAACTCAATGTCGATAAGAGCCCTAACAAGATTCCCACACAAACCAATGACCGTCCTGACATTAACATGAGAATCCTTGCTAATGGAGTAACTGCCACCCCTGTGTGACGCAAAGGATTACAAGCATTAGAAATGGAGTCAGCATGGAAAAGTGCATGTGGGAAATGCAAAACAAAGAAAAATAAATCAGGGAGCATCAACAGTGATGAATTGCTCGAGGCTTGTTATTTGAAGATTCAGAAAACAGACAATAGAGAGTTGATGTTATTCCTGGTAACAGAAAAAAAAAGAAAGAAGAGTGAAATCATTATTATGTTGTATTTATCAGATCCTAATGAGTTAATTAAGAGTTGATTTTGTTCCATTGATTAGGTGTTGGGATTGTGTATTTATTTGGATAATACAGCTGATGAAAATACCGGAATACTTTTTCTGATACATGTTTGCATGTTCTTCCCATCCCCCTCTGCCTGTCTAATGAGGACAGAAAAAGAAATTTCCCAAAACATCAGACTTGCCGTTCACTGATGCAAGGGCGGTGTTAAGGCCCATTTTAAAATTCAGATTAAAACATGCATGAACCGTTGGTGTTTACATGAGCAAGCTTTTGTGTGAGGGTTAGACAGGGCATGTATTCATTATATTGCACTGATGAATATGACACTCATGGGAATGATGTGACAACACTTGAGCAAACCCAGAGTGTGCTTCTGCAGGCAAGGCTTTGGACATGCAGACATTTTTTTTTTTTTTATTTGTTCTCAAATTTGATGTCCCAGAGAAACATGAAATATCAGAGTTTTCCTTCACTAAAAGCCAAACAGCCTACAAGGAGATTTAATGGAAAAAAAAAACATTGAAAGCTCAAAGTTTGGTTGAGCGATTGGTTGAGAGAAAAACATTGCTCCACCCAGAGCAGCCCGGGAGGTTTTCGAACATCTGTACTCTAAACGACTGCAGTCACCAAGGGAAGAGATCACAGCACACTCAGCAATGTTCCTCTTTCTATCCATATGGCCTTTTTAATCTCGAGTTCACACCCTGTGCGGTGTGTCGGCCACTTATAGCGTTATTTATTATGTGACACCACAGAAACGACCCCTGAGTGCCTCAGATATGTCCTGTTAGAATTTGTTTAAACAGTTACTTGTCATTGCCTAATTGGGCAAAGCTAATAGTTGAATAATCATCCATCATCTGAAGAATTTTCTCTTGGTAGCTGTTCCCGCCCTGTTTCGGGCATGATGGTCATACATTGCTCTTAATGTAAAGTCAATTTCTCAAAGCAAACACTGCTGCTTGAACTCTGATCTTCAGACATGCCCGACAGAAATGTGCTGTTCCCCAGCTCAGATTTTCACATGACATTGTTCTGCACCCATGGATGCAGTGTGGTAAATTCACATAATGACATTTCCCACATGGGGCTTGTACTTTCTGATGTAAGTGTGAAATAATACATATTCAAACAGGGAAGATAATTGGGCAAATTATGTGCGTGAAGATCAAATCAAAAGTACAAAGAAATCCATGGCAATGGATTAGGTTGTGAGGGATGTTGTGTGGGCTGTTGCATTCAATTGTAGCCTGATGTTCTTATGTAAAATGACACAAACTCAGATCAAAATAAGGTTTTAAATATTAGTGCACTTTTTTCAGGTAATATTTCAGGTCTTAAGAAAAGTTACACTAAAAGTACAGGCAGTGGTGCAAGAATAAGATATTAAATGATATTTAGATTGGTCTTTATTTACCTCTATTCTATGGAGGGTTTTTATTAGAAGTCATGAGAGAATATTATAAATGGGAGTGCTCATGCAACTAATCTGGATTACAATTCTCCCACTAATCCATACAACTTATTTTCATTATTACATACCAATGTCACTTTTGTCCAAGGGATGAGATTTTCTCAGCTTCTGACAGAGTTTCTAAATGGCTTAATTTATAATCGTCATTAGAGCAGATTTACATGTTGTATTATTCAGTATTATAAAGATTTAATCAAATAAAAACAGAGTGCTTTCATTTTGAACTACTGTAGTGTGGCTCATGGTGACTTGGAAAGAGTTTGCAGACACACAATAGACAATATAAAAGAAGCACAAACCTTTTTTAAAAAAACCTTCTCAAATGAACATATATGAAAGAGTTTGTGTGTGGGATTGGATATATTAAATGATTAGAAGCTCTAGACAAAAATATGCTTAACTGACTTCATTTGAGGAGGATGGCAATTTAATTTTCTCTTGATTGACGTGAACATTAAATGTTTTCAGAGATTTGTTTAAAATTAAGCAGAGTGATACATACCTCCTGGTTCTCTCTACTATCTGCTTGATATGTTGTGTTTTAAGATATTATCTTTCTCCAACCTCCAGGGTTTGCTAGATGTCTCTCTGTGCAGTCTAGATTTGATAGGAGCATCACCAACCTCAGTCTAATGGCACCAACCACCCTGCATATAAAGAAAACAACAGATTATGAGAAGAAAACAAAACCACAGTCTGTAACCCTGAAAAATAATATATTCACATCTTTATAATTGTCCTTAATTTCATAAAACAATAATTATTATATGTTTAGTGGATACCACTTTGGGATCTTTTATCTTACATTATGTTGTCAGACAGTTTCCATTCTTTCCTAAATTCAAAGGTCTAGCAGAAACTGAGCTCAGCGTTTTAAAAATGTGGTTAATCACTGTTAATTCATGATTTAACAAGGGATGCAATTACCTTCCCTCAGCAGGACAGGTTGCTTAGGATAGCTTTCTTGCCTTAATAAACTGCATCAACTGAAAACTTTTTTTTTTTTTTTTTTACTTAGTTACACAGGCTATTTTGGTCTGAAATAAAATTGTGTGGTGATCTAAAATATTTAAGTGTCACAAATAAAAAAAAAAGAGAAGGAATTTGTGTGAACAAATATTATTTTACTGCACTATCTATGTCCTCTAATGGAGTATGGAGGCAATTTTACTTCTGGCCAAGGACCCTGAAGTGCTTATGCTAAAGAAATGGCAGAACCACTCCTGTTTTATTGATGCATGGTGATCACTGCCATGAGGGGGCAAAAATAATGACTTTGGTAGCTAATGAGGCAACATTGGCATAAACCAACCAATGTCTGTCAGGGACATCCAATCTCCATGCACAGTATGCTGGAATAACCTTGATAGTGGAAACTGAATTTGATTTAGCAATGGAAAAAAGAGAAATCAGTGACTGTGTGTTTTGAGCAAAATTTCCATACAGTAATAGGCAACACAAGGACTTACAAATAGGTTTCCAATTGTCCAAATAGCCCTAATGAAATAAGCAGACTATTTGGAGTGAGCTAAACATTGAGAGCTAACTGAAGGGAATGTCAGCAGATCTGTAGCTTTTCCAGGCCAAATGTGTTTGATTTTCTGACATTGGCTTAGAAAGAGACACTTTAGCCATGAATGAATGTGCTTTGGGTTTCACATTGCACATTCCAGCAACAAGGCTGAACAAGTGCTTTACATCATAAAAACACAAAAATACAGTCATAAACACCACTCAGCAGAAATCTTCTTCAAGGAAATTATTAAAATAAAATAATCTGTTCATTGTCGTTTTTTCTTGTTTGTGTAGCTGTTAGGGCAGAGTTACATACATATAGAAAAAAGACCTTTGACAGCTTTATAAAAATGGTAAACTGCCCATCAGTCATCAAAGACAAAGATACCATCATAAAATCTCTTTTGTCCAAATACATTAAGAGGGGACAATTTCAAAGAAGAGAAAAGAAAACAGACACACTTTCTTTGTGTTGCCATTTTAAGTTATATCAAAATAATCCCTCTATTTTTTCCTGGCATATTACAAATTCACTATAGAAGTCTAGACGTTTTCAGGCTTCTCTGCAAAACTGCAAATGAGGACGGCACTGGGTTGTTCTCAGGATTTGTTATTGAACTGTTATTGAAGACATTACATTGAAACCCTTATGAAGTTATAAGGGCCTAGGAGAGGGTTTTTAATTTAATTCTGTATAAGGAATAAAGCATGAGTGATTTGCCTGGCAGGAATCACAGGATGGGTTCTTGACACAGTGTCACTTTGACTCAGGGTTTGTCATTTCCATTAGAAATGACAACCAGCTTAACAGTCTGTTGAAAAACAGAAAGAGGTGGAGGAGAAAAGAGTGGGAGGGATGATATAGAATCAGATTTTAAGGTTGAAAAAAGTGAAACGTTTGCAGAATGCAAAATGAGAGTTGTTTAATATGCCAGTGGGTAGGAGGACGCCACAAAGCTGAAATTTTGTTTGTCATTTCTTCTATTTTGAGGCAGATTAGAATGAAACCATTTGTCCTCTAAATGCAGTTCACTAATGGTAGTGCACAGTTCGTAAGGATTTCCTTGGATTTTGTTCATCCTGTGTGATGAAACCTTACTAGAAAACAGATGCTCTCTGGGAATCTTACTTCCCATGTTTCCTAGTCAAAACATAAACCTAAACATCCACACCACACACATCTGATTTCCTGATGCTCGTATGCCTTGTATCTATTATTTTATTTGAATTATTTTAGTTAAACTTAGGCTATTGAAATAAAAAGCTCAATTGGCTGCTGAAACTTAGCTGTATCTTATTTTTCTCACTTTTTTGTGCATATTCTATCAGGCTGGTTTGGTGCCAGTTGATGCATAACTTAGTTATCAGAACTGCATTGGTGCTGGGCCAGAGTAATATTCTTGTATGGCTCATGATGTGGGTTTTAAGATTTTAAGACCAGGTAAGTAATGCACTATTTTTTTTTTCTTATGCTGATAGTTCTGTGGAGAATAGTTGGAGTCAGTTGTGTTTCAGTCAGTTATTTGGGAGCACATATGTTGGATCAGTGGCATTTTTGCATTAATAACACACGAGGACGAGTTCTTTCTTTTTGTGCCCCCTTTCTGCAAAGAACATGAACAAGAACTTAAAGATGTGTAACTTATTAAAATATCAGTGTTGTTCTGTTTGATATTTGTCATGGCAGAAAGCAATGTCGCCTATATCAAAATACACATCCATCCATCCATTTTCTGAACACCCTTGTCCCTCAGTGGGGTCGGGAGGGGTGCTGGTGCCTATCACCAGCTTACGTTCCTGGACAGGTCGCCAGTCTGTCGCAGGGCAACACAGACACACAACCATGCGCACACACACCTAGGGGCAATTTAGACAGACCAATTAACCTAACAGTCATGTTTTTTGGACTGTGGGAGGAAACCGGAGTACCCGGAGAAAACCCACGCATGCACAGGGAGAACATGCAAACTCCATGCAGAAAGACCGGGGCCGGGAATTGAACCCAGAACCTTCTTGCTGCACGGCAACAGCTCTACCAACTGCGCCACTGTGCAGCCCCAAAATACACATCAAGATCCCTAAATTATTTTAACTGATATCTCTCACTGTTTTTTATTTTCATAACCTTACAAGTTAAGTTGTGCCACATGATTTTTGGCATTATCCTGATCAGCCCAAGTGTTTGACAAAATTAAGTCACACACTTTTCCCTGTTGTATTGATCCAGTTTCCACATTCTGCACACTTTGTGAATGGATTAAGCTACCAGACAAACAAGGAAAATGTGATGTTCCAACATCAGCAGGGGTGATCGATGGCAGAGACAGACCAGGTCCACAGTTTCAATGGCTGTGTTTACTGAGGCAATGCAATGGATCAAGAGGGGCAACTGGGATAGTGGGGGCAAATTGGAATCAATAAAGCCACTATAATCATTTGCAAAGTTTATTAATGACGTTGCCTGAAGCTGGCAAATAGAGTAACACTTGCATTTAGGCAAAAAAAGAAAACAAAAAACAAACACTAGCATTTATGGACCTTGCTTTCCATCAATCACTACAGTCTACATTGCTTTCAGCAATGGTCTGGCTACCTTCACTCACCACACATAAACACCTCCCTCAATCATGTAATGAATGGCATCAATTATACGGCCAAACTGCCAAGATATACAAATGATGCAGAATGGCTCAAAGTCTAAGGGCTACCAAAAGTGACGATGCAAGTCTCAGTTTAATTCACTTTCTTTCACACGGCTCCGAGCTGCAGCTCAATAGAGTTTTCATGAATTTTAAAAGGTATTTCTTTCTGTTCATGACTGACAACAGCATCAGTCACACAGGATACAGCCATAAGGCAGCTAGCGTTTTCCACCAACAGGTGCAGCCTATGCTCATGGTATTCAAAAGATTTCCCTTTGGTAAAAAAGCTCTCCAACTCAGAGTCAGAGAACGTGTCATCTGCTCCCCAAGACAGCAGTGAAAAACACACAGTGCCTTTCAAGGCACTTGAATTGTTTCTGCAGGATGTGGCAGCTCTGAAGAATAACATTTCTCTTCAGTCAAATATTGTGGTTGTGCAGCACAAATGAACAAATCCATTTTTTCTGACTGTCAAATAACACTCTTGAGTACTTGAAATGGATGAAGAGAAAGACGTAGTGGTCTGATATGCTATTTGATAGTTGAGAGATTACTATCCAAGTTTGCTATTAACATGGAGAAACAGAGATGAATAAAATGTGTCTGGACTGAGTGCAGTTCTGTTTACAAGCTATTGACCTGAAGACCAATGTGTACTTGTAATTTATTAGCAAAAGAATATAGCTTAAACCCATGGAAAATAACATAAAGTAAGATTTAGACTCAAATAATGGGCATTGTGCATAAGTACATACTGACTCTTCTGCAGCATTGCTTCCCACTCTTCAGCTTTTAAAAAGATTAGACCCAAAGGTACAACACCATGGTCATGAGATTAGCATATTGAAACAGATCTTACATACCGACATACAATTTTAGTCCAGTTTGATATTGTCTCCTTCACTGAACAAACTAAACAAGTCAACCTTGGTTATAGTCAAGAAACATTAAAATAAAATACATAATAGTGCTATCTTTTGTTTATTGTCAATCTATCTGGAAAAAATGATTAAATAAATCTGTTACGAGTATCCAAATCAGCAGTTAGCACATCACCATAATAATCTAGAAATCATTTATGTAACCCATCAGACTACATATTAGCGTGAGATTCACAGGTTGGTTTACTAAGCACCACATAATGACAGTTCCAAAAAAAAACCAAAAAAAACATTAGAACCCCCGAATGAAAAAAAATCTACAAATCTTTGATTCATGAATATCTCATACTAGCCAGATGTACTTTAGATGAATCAAAGCCATGCTAGTCATTGTTTGTTCTTTTTTTCTTCAAAGGTTCTTTACAAAAGAATCCATAGAAAATGAACAAGTGCACTCCACCAAAAAAGTCTCCATAGATTTCCTGAGAAGACTTGAAATACAGAGAAAAAAAAAAAAAAACTTTCATCTCCATCTGTTTCATACTGGCAGCCTGCATGGTAATGAATGCTAAGTTGTATCTAGAAAAAAACAAAAAACAACAACAAAAAAACACATGACTTGAATTTGGTTACTGTAAAGTTAAGTAATTTATGTAGTAATCAAACTGATTTAAAGTTTGATAAAATTAGCCAGCACTAAAACAAACACAGAAAATAAAAATTAAAGAACAAACATTTTTATTGCAATTATCAAGCAACAGTAATGTCAATATGGCTCTTTCCTAATGTTTGAACACTTTGTTTCTCAAGGTCTCATGTAACAGGCTTCTTTAAACTACAGTATTGCTTATTCAGAAGTTATAATTAAGAAAAGATGAGCGATGCAAGCCATACTCAGACCTTAATCTAGCAAGGAATGTCTACGGCTCTGCAGTTCTACCCAGACTTCTGAAAATCAAAATTCATGCCCATAAGGAAAGAGAAATAAAGAAGTGGAACAAGCTGGACTACATTAAGAAACTATCTTTCCATTTTAGATCAGGCCAGTGCACCCAGCAGCAAAGGGGACACTTCACTGGTACAGAGATTGTCTCAATGAAATAGACTAAGGTAGATGCACACATCTTAGAAAGTTATTCACTGAATAATAATGCAGAGTTCGAACGAGGAAAGTTTCAACAAATGGCATGGATAAATGTACAGTATGTACAGAAATAACAAAAATGAAAAAGTGGTAGCTGAAATTTTTGCCATTGCCCTCTGACTTCCTGTATTGCAATATCACTGGAATTCAATAGTAATTGAAGAATAATATATAAAAAAAACCTGAATAAAAAAAAGAAATGTTTATGAATTTACTAGACACCAACATTCTCTGTAGGCGTGAGATTCACAGAGAGAGGCCATGTTTCCCAGCACAACCACTCTGTTTTCTAGGCTTTCTAAATAACAGTTTCTCAGCATGAAAATTTTAAAATATGCAAAACAGCTTTGGCTGGTAATTAAAAATGAAAAGGACGTCAGTGCATGAATAGTATAAACACTAAACAAATGATTCATTATAATGAACCGAAGGTCAGGCTTTGAAAGAGACAACTAATAAGACATTTGTTTGTGCACAACGTTGAGGTTTGTTGACATTTTGAGACAAAAGAAACATGCCGAATCAAGTATGTTGTTTTTCCCAAAGAAAAACAAGAGATTTTGTAAAAAAAATTATATCACTGTCGCTTTTGCATTCTTCTCATCTAGTTTCTTTGATGAGGAAAATTGGTTTGGTGTAGCTGAGCACTTCCTATGCTGTGTGAAAATATTATTCTTTGGTATACACTGAACACAGAATCCCACAATCCAGCTTCAGGGGTTGTTCTGGTGAGCAATAACACACATTTCTGTAATGGTGTCACTCAAACAGAATTAGAATTTATATGGGCAATGGTTTATTTTGTACATGAAAAACACTAAGACTGATTGTAGACTGTCACCAATAAAAAAATAAATAAAAATACTGAGGACATGTTCAGAATGATAATGACAAGGAAATGTTGAGTCATGTGAATTAAGTTGACAAGATGCTTTCAGTTTCACATAAAAGGGTGCAATGATGTCAGAATAGTATTGAAACAGCAGCCATGAAACCTTATGATGACTTGCTGTTTTTATTTGATTGGTGCTAAAACAATTCTCGGAAACCATCATAGCATTGTTCCTAAATTATTTTTCATACTCTCTCTCTCTCTCTCTATATATATATATATATATATATAAAACTTGTTTTGTTTGAAGTGTTTTAAAATCATTATGATTTGCAACTTTTTCCCCAAATCTTATATCAGGGGGTGTAATGAAAAAGTTAAAGTAAAAAAAAAAAAAAAAAGACTGGCATTAAAACACAGACAACAGTGTAAAGTTCTTGTCACTGGTACAAAGTTGATGAGAAGTAAGAAGGTTTAAAGCTAAAGTAGGAATAGATTCAACCACATTAAGACATGTTTGGGTTTTGTCCCTGTTCATATAAATTCTGGTCAAAAGTATGTGTAGCTCTTTCATACAAATGTAGTAAAACAATGTTATCATCGTTCCACATCTCTATCTCTTCAAGGTCCTTTTCCAAAATGTCAAGCTTTCCTCATCACAATTAAAAATGATTGCTTTTGCTTCGCTATAGGCTCGAGGGCTTATTTTTCTTCAGTGAAAATCTGATAAATCTAATTTCTTTAATAACTGTATTAAAAAATAGAACAACTGAGATGTAGAAGAGTCATACAGGATATGTGAGCTTTTAAGGGTGACATAGAAATACACATTCTACCTGTTCAAAGTGCCGATGTGTTTAAGAACTGTCCCTGCATTACCTTTTATTGATTGCCGTTAATAATATGATCATTTTTATTTGCATGTTTTTTCTGCTTTATCTTCTCATATAATATTTACTTTTTTAAGTATCTTGTATTGTATTATTTATCTGAAAATTTAGAAATAAAGTACTGAAAAAAGAAAGTGAATTTCTGAAAATACAGTAATGAAAAAGGTAAAAATGCATTCATTGAACATAATGAGGCAATAAAACTCAGACAACATACAAGCAGACAAACGGATGAAAGAACTAAAATCTGCATCACGTACAAGAAGCACTAAACCACATGCAAAATGATAACAGCAAAATCATTTTCCACATAATCATCATTATTCCGATTATTTTGCTGGATTATTACCATATATTTCTCATCGGAAAACACAAACACACATCAAAACAAAATAAACAAAGAACATTTACAGAGTACTGTTTTCTATCAGTAATGCAGTTAAAATTACCCTTTTAATTAAGAATGCCTCGTTTCGCAGCTGAGCATTTGGCAATTTGCTAAGTTCACAGTTGTCTGTGCTCCAGGGCAAAGAAACACTCTACTCGTGTTTCATGTTCTGCTACTCACACCAAATGTCAGAGAAACCGACATACACATAGACACACATGACTATATCAGCTGTGGATCATCTAATGATGAATATAGTCAGCAATACAGTCACATAATCTGTCTAGTGAAGTGTTATATTTTTGCACTTATCTTAAATCAAAATCATTGACTTAACCTAATGGAAGTGATTTTGACCAGTTAATCAGTTTTGAACACAAAGACTTAACTTAATTACACTGAACATTCCTTTCCGTCCCTAGTCTCCATTTTGTTGCTAGTTTAATCCCTGATTAGTAGGACAAACAGCAGCAATAATTGTTTGTCCTACTGAGTTTCTTCCAGGCACATTCAGTCATCTTACCAAGTGGTGGTTGTGAATGTAAATCCAAAACAAAGTATGAAAGTTGAATGACACTTTTGAACAGAGGTTCAGTTTGGAATGCAGTGATATAATCCCAATAAATCTTCTTGTTTGCATGAAGCATTTTTGAAATATGGACAACACAGCTAAAACAAAATGTGCTTATTGTTTCTATTGTGGAGTATTGTGTTGTTGATATTGTATTTGAAATACATTTTGTTAAATTTGTACTTGTAGCGTATGTTTCAAAGAGGAATTTTTCTCTGAACTTATATTGCACTTTAATCAACAACGTAACACACATTTTTATTTTATAAAAACAAATAATGAAAACATTAATCGGTATCACACCTTATGGATAAAATAAACCGAAACCTGAACTTTACATTTTTTTGTTGAAAAAGTTGAGTGCAATCAAGGATCAAATTGAAAAATCCCAAAGCAAATTTCTGATCATTGGATGCAGTAATCTTAAAAAAAAAAGCAGTATTTTTAAAAATAACATTAGAAACAACATGCTTTCTGCAGTCCAGAAATATGGTAGATAAGAACGATTAAAGAAAAAAGAAATCATTTGACTAAATATGTTTTATTAAGTTTAGCTAATCCTACAGAGTGAATGAGATCTCTGATGAATGGATCATTCCTCCAAAATAGCTCATCCCCAGGGCTGGACGGCTCTCAATAGATGAACCAGGCAGCATAAACAACAAAATCGTGTAAACAACTCCCACACTTGACAGTTAGTCCTCTGCTCCTCCATATTTTAAGATTTATGAATATGATGCAAATGTGTTCAATTTCTTTGTGTCGTTTCTGCCCAGACTCATGTTCATTCTTGATGAGCAAAACAGAAACGACAAATTACCAAAACAGTTTCCTTTACTTATTTCGCTTTGTGTGCCCAGCAGACAGGGCTTTAAGCACAAAATGAATTCGGAAATTATATTTCTGTTAAGTTCTTACTCGACTGTGTCCACTAGAGTCATTTTGTATAAATCAAACAAACCACCCTCAACATGAAATCCTCTCATAAGCTGATGGGGAAAGTGACACATCAATCAGTCAGTGGGAAAATGAAAGCAGCTGCTTCCACTGTAGTGTTTCATGGGCTTTTTAATTGGTGGGTAGGTGATAATGGAAATTGGACAGAGGACATTCATCCTCCGGTCAAAACTCTCTTTAGGACAGAGGCAATCTAAGGCCCTGCATCTCAAGGGCAGAAAGCAGACAACTTGAGACTAAGGAGGTTTTAAAAGAGGCGAGTGGGCATTTTAGTCACTTTGCAAACACTTGTATTTCCCACATCAATTCCGAAATTGAATTTGTCTTTTACTGTTATGCAGAGATTTCTTTTCCTTCTGTGCTGGATTCACTTTGCACAAACGAAACTTGAGCTTGATTCCTACCATCCAGTATAATGAACAGGAAAAACAAACTCTCTGTGTATTTATTTAAATGTCTAAAATTGTGAATCTGCAGCTCTTGCAACAAGGCCTCGCACTTTAAGGGTTAGATTCTCCTCTTTGAAAGCCACAGTGCTCCTGAGCAATAAGTCCCTGTATTGATATAATATGATGCTCAGCAACAGTGCAAGAATCCTCAAAAGCTGCTTTGAATTATTTCTCATGAGTGCTTTCCTGTATTGTTTAATCTATCACATACATTGAAGCACTTCATGCAAGCCAGCGGTCGATAAAACATCTAATTGTTCGTCTGTGTTAAAAAAGAAAAACTAACCAGTTTAGCCAAATTTGTGAATTAGCCTTTTGTGATCCAACAGGGCAAATTTATGAAGTCTTGGCAGCCTGTGAAGACCCATTACCTAATCATTGTCAGGCTGTCACTTCCAGATGACCTCCTCTCCACAGAAACACAGAGAGGAGCATTAAAGTGAAATTCCAAAACAGTGTGGGGCTGCCTCCTCCATATGGTGCCTCAACTTTATTTTTCTTTTTAATTAACACCTTTTGAAGGTAAGCAGCAGCCTGCCTTTTGCAGAGGGCAGGACAAAAGTGTGGAAAAACCAGTCTCTGGAGGAGGTTGAGACTGTTCAGATAATCAGGGAGTTTAACAGAAAAAGAAAACGCTGTGAGGAATAAAGTAATTGTTCACATTGTGATGATTTTTATGAATATTTTTTTTCCTTTACGTTCATGCAAACGGGAGGTCAAACTCAACAATAAGTAAAAGTTAAAACGTATAATCCTTTACATTAGGCCCTTATAGAACTGACATTTAAACCTTAACTTCTCCTTCTATATACTTAAGCCAAAACATATAGACTTTAACGGCATAAAAAAATGTATAAATGTATTAATGACTGCTCTTTCCCTCTTAAAGAAAATCATTACACTACCAAGTGAGGTTCTTTGAAATTCAAAATGTCATTAAATATTTAATAAGCCGTTAAATACCCCTGAAATGAAATTAAATCAGAGATTTTGCTTACGCACAGAAAATAATAAAATCTTTGCTTGTAAATCAATTTAATTAAGAGTGCCTTGCGAAAGTTTTTGCATCCTTGAACCCTTTCACTTAGTCAACAAAAATGTTCTTGCCATAGAGTTTTGCTTATATTTAGCTTTGGACTCCGACCAGGACAGGTTACCATAATCCAAAAATAGTTCATTGCAAATTTGGAAAATCTGCCCCGTTTCATGTTTTTTTTTTTTTTCTTTCTTGCAACCTTTAAACTGTTTTTACATTCACGCTTTTGTATTGCTTGGTACATCTTCCCAATAACTTTGACCAACCTTCTTGTTTCTGGAAAAAAAAAAAAAAAAGAAGTTGTCAAATCTCGTCGCTCACACAACGTGATGCTGTCACCATCATGCTTCACAATGGGAATTGATGTGCTCATACTTATATGCAGCATTAGGTTTCTGTTACAAAATCTAATGTTGCACATTGACCAAGGAGGTTCAAATTTGGTCTCATTTGTCTGGAGCACCTTATTGGCAAAGTTTAATTTGTCCCCTGCATAACTTTTGGTCTGGCATAGAGAACATCATTTGCAGCAAACTGCCTGACCTTTGAACTTGTTTAAGCAGTAGGTTTTGACCTGCCACCTTTCTACAAAGCTCAGATGTGTGGAGAGCTCCATTAGCCAAGTTGTGGATCTCTGCAGTTCTTCCAGTTAAAGTTATCATGGGCCTCTTGGTTGCTTCTTTTATCAAGGCTTTGCTGGTGAAGTCCATTGACTAATCTGGTGATTTGTGATAGCAATTGGGTTTTCTTGTTTTGTTAGAGGTATCAGGTCAAAAAGGGAGCCATGTATATTTGCACAATAAGAATTCATTTGTTTATTCCATTAAACTATCAGATCACAGCAGTAAGAAAAGCTGCTCCATCTTTTTTATCAGCATCTAAGAGAACCACTTGAAATCTTTAAATCAGTCATCACAAGACTGTGAATCTCATTTAGCAGCTTCCTGTCACCTGTCTAACCTCTCCTTTAGAGTAGCCATATGTAATAACCAAAGCCGTTAGGATCAGCTGGTCAGACCCATGAGAAAATAGGCCGTAGGTTTTGCCTCAGAGTTGATGATTATCGTCTTTCCTCAAGCTGCGCACAAAGCCTGTCTATTTGAGCTGATTGGGTTAAGCCTGCTGATGTCAGTTCTAAGGGAAAATGGCTAATGGCATTCTGCATTTTATTTTGGGACAGATAGTTTTATTTTTATTTCTTCAAATCAAACAACCACATGCAGTTACACAAGAACAGACATTGCTGAGAGAAGTCTGATTAAAACAGGTTGATATAATTTGTTCTAAACAATCAATTCTACAGAAAATCAGACGCTCAACTGTTTGTTACTTCTTGCAGTATTATAATCTCAATGATAAATGTAGAGTTGCCCTGAGAGGCTCTTTTGTAATTTTTCAGAGTATCAGCATTGCCAAACTATGCTTGGAAATTCAGTCAGTTTGGTGGCAGTGAACTATGGCACTATTACAAAGTCAATTAGGTACACTCCAGTCTGCTGGACTCCTATTCTAAGGGTACAGTGTGTGTGGACTCAGCGGTGCCTAAGGCGCCTGTGGTTTGTAGTTAGAGAAGGGAGGTCAGGCAGAAGTCAATTGTTTTGATTGAAGCTGGAGCTTCTGCTTTAAAGGTGAAAATAACATGGAAGCCATTACGCTGCCATGTAGCATTTTAATGTCATGCACTTTCAGTGAGTGATTACAGTGACATGCCTGTGTCAGTCCATTTTGTAGTGGGATGTCTGGGATGATATAGTATATTTGAAAGGTGTCTTATGGTTGACCTGGAGGAGGGCTCTAATTAAATTCACTTTCTTTTATGTAAATTTGATATGGCATACCCTACCTCCTTCCTGTTTTGCTCACCCTTTAGAAGGAGATGCATTGTGACACTGTGATTTGGTGTTTAAAACCACTACAATGATTAGTTTGATGCAAATTAAAGGTCAGCCTTCTAAGCAGACAAGTTTTGACATCTGCAATGTTGTTGTTCACCCGTAACATGAAGCTTTTATGAAGACTTCTTTTACATTTTGACTGTTATAGGTGCAAACAAAGCATAGATTTTCTTAGATATATTTCTTGGAACGTATTCAGTGTCATAATTGGGATTCTGACCAAATTTCTTTCAAAAAGTAAGATTCATTGAATGATTATTTATTCATCTGTTTTACCGTTTCCCATTGTACCGTTAAACTAAAATGGAAAGAAAGCAAAACAAATCAACAGTCCTCTCTCTACACCTCACTGCAGATGACAGCAGAACATAATGGAAATATAGCACTTCCAATATACAGCAGTGCAGTGACCGTTAAAAATGTGCCTCTTTTAAATGAACTGATCAGGGATTGGAGAGTGAGTGATTTAAGCCAGTTGTTCCTGAAGGAATGGAATATGCTGGCAGTGATGGCTGAGCTTTCAACATTTATATTGAATGAATCAACAGAAGCCTTAGAATTGAGTCCACAATTGATATTAAATAATTCAAAGTGAAAATAATGACTTTTATTCACCTATATGTTAGCATAACCACATGGAAAAGAAGAAAAAAAGATTGACTTAGGGGCAGGGATAATCGTACCTGAACCAGGGATGTTACTGGTTTTGACATAATCAGAACATTGCTATTCACCACAGAGTTTAAAATTAAACATCTTAATTGAGGTTTCAGAAGAAAGTTAAGTTGTGCAAGACTGTTCTCTTTAAATACATTATTATTAAAAACATATCATTATAAAAACATACAAGCACTCAGTGCTGTGTGCAGCAAAATGAGTCACTAAATAAAAATACAAACAAAAATCCCAACAAATACACAACCCTCAGTTGTTTTCATGCAAACAAAAAGGGAGTTTTGTGCATTATGACATCTATCTTTTACATCAAAATAAATCAGAAATGCAATAAAAAGAGCACTGGGTGCAAAGATGGAGGGGATTTCACTGCTTAGGAAATTTTCTCCTGAGTTGCTTGTTGAGTAATATGTTTACTGTTACTGTATTCTATTCCCGTTTTTTATGAATTGAGTACGGGTCATCAGTAGTAAAATTAAGTGTAAAACATTTTTCTCAAACTATTTTGGTTGAATCCAGAGTCTCACTATAAATTAACTACTTATTGCTTTGCTTTTGGTATATTTTTTATTTCAAATATTTATGGCTGCATGCAGGTTACAAGCCACATTTTTATAGATTTTATAAAAAAAATATTTTTTCTTGTCCTGATGTCGGTTTTGTGTAGATTGCACATTATCCAAAAGTCAGTATTAATTTCAATTTGTGCTGGCTGACTGATACTTGACTCATTCTTTCCCTCTGGATTCATGAGAATGTGTTAATGTGAAGTTGAAGATAAGCCCTTCCTTACATACTTCAGAACAGCAAAAAAGAAGCAGCCTTTTGGAACCCAAAGCAAAAAAAGGAAATCAAGATGGCATTTGGCACATGTTAATTATTTACTTGAGTGGTTCCACACAATAAGACATGAGTGGTGAACTAATAGAGGAAAAATGTACAATTAGGAAACTCCTTGTAGCAGGAAAAAAACAACAAATTGTGTTTTCAGGCCTAATACTTTTGTGTTCTGTTGGTTTAACTGAACATGAACTGAAAATGGCCAAATCATACCATATCACTATACAAAACAATGTACAATTTACAATAGATAATGTATTATATACCTAAAATCTTCACAACCACCAAACAGAAAACTTGACAGTCTCCGTTTTAAACTTCAGAAAAAAAAAAAAAAAAGAAAGAAAGAAAAGCCATAAAAAATATGACTGTATCTCTAAGTTCTTTTAATTCTGAACTTACACCCACCTATGAACTTTGGTGACTTTTCAGCTTTTCACATTTAATTTGTAAAAGCAAAGTACAGCTCCTGGGAGCATTATGATAGTGAATAGTTCAAACATTTCCTTTTAAATGTCATACTCAGAACTGCTAGATCATAAGTCTGCACACATCGTGATCCTATCCAGTGCTGACCTCCATTAAATCACTCTGTTATGCTCAATTATCCAGCAATAGCTGATTATTACAGGTAATTTAGGACTATTTATATTCACTCTGAGAACATCCGTGACTTTCTTGTTTTTTTGTGGAATAACTTAACTTACATACAAAGAGGTCTCAACAGAGCACTGAACAAGAGAGCAGCAGCGAAGGAATTAAAATTAAGCTGTTTGAGGTTAGCAGGATTGCAGCTGATTTTTATGAATTATGTCTGAAAGACCCTCTCTCAACTATTTTTTTCACAATAAAACAAATTGAAAAGAATGGGAAAATAACATACACAAATATATAAAAATTGAGGAGTTTGTACAGAGAAAAGTATGTTTATCTACCAGAAAAAAAAAATTAGTGCACTTCATATTTACTTCTTCTTTTAACATATTTTATGGGATACTGATTCAAATATTAAAATTTCTCAAAGAACATGTATCTGCCTCGAAGCTTCGTTAAATTATGTTTTACTATTTAGAGCACCGTGTTTGTCTATTAAATTGACTGAAGATGAGTACATAAACGAAAATCTGGAGCATAGACATTTTTTATAAGTGTATATGTGAGCCTGCCTTGACTTGAATATAATTTCAGAATCTTTAATAACTTTTCTTCAGGTTAACTTGGAAAGTGAGCTATTATTATTACAAGTTAATTTTCTAAACTACAGAAAAGTTACTGTTAGGGATGCTCAGATATGAAAAATTGGACAGATGTTGATATCCAATAGTAACACTGGTGTTATGCTAGATTTACCAGTATTTTATATTATTAATTGTTTTTATCTGATTAATCATAAGAAAAATAGATAGATTACTAAATTACTAAAATATTCATTTAAAACAGCCCTAATTTTCACATTTATTAATGTACTGCTCCAGTACATTACAGTGGATTTGTAGGTCGACTGCTTGACTGCTGAGCTGATATCTCTCAAATTGGATGAAACACACAAGGCATTAAATGTCTAACAAAAAATCTGATCAAATATACCAAACCCTCGAAAAAGATGGTCTGTTATTTTTTTTGCTTGCGTTTCCCACATAATTGCCCTAAATGGTGGCATTTTGTTGTGCCTGAGCAGTGAAAAGGTGTTTTACAACTTTTGTAGAGCAGCTGCAACGCAATTGTGACCAAGAGGCCTTGAAAATAGAAAAACAATTTCCAACCAAAGGATTGCTCAGAAGAGATATAAGTAATGGAAATCAGGGAGCAAACTTAACCAAAGCATTTTCAGCTACATTATGTTGGAAAGGCCTAATTATATTATTATACTGCTGGCTTTGATTGTGAAGCTTTATTCAAGTTTATGTGATTGGGGGTATACAAGCTGAGAGGAAAGGCGATACGACAAACGTCTCATAATGCAGAAAAAGTGTTGGCAACTTCAGGCCAAAATGTGTGATTTCAGTTTTTGTAGATTTGGGACATTTTTGAACAGTTGATCTGTCATTAAATGATGTGAAATGTATGTCTTTTCACATATTTTCTGTTGGATCCGTTTATAGATGAATTGCCTCCTCCTTAGCTGCAAAGACATATTTTCTGTTTCTGTTCACATACTTCAAACGGACAGAAATGAAACATTTGCTGTTTGCTGGTATTCCGAAGTTCAGTTGCCATTTATGCATTTGTCTTGCTCTCATATTCATCTCCCTCTGCATATTTTATTCTATCCAGAAGGCAGCACGTTGTATAGATATGTGTAAAAACAAAGAGGTTAGAGATAAGATGGCTCGTCCTTTCTCACAAAGACAGCCACCCTCACTGTGCTGGGCCTCGTACTGCTGCAGGTATTTGTCTATTGGTTTCCATTAATTCCAAGGAAGAGAAGGACATGGTAGAGATAAAGTCAGGATAGCCATCTATGGTGACATGTGAGGAACTGGAGGCTGACGCTCGCTTTGAATGATTTCCACTTATCGAAACCCACCCATTTAAGTAAACACCTAAAATGGCTGATAGTAGAGACTATTTGAGTCAACAGGACAAGTGGGTCATCACAGGCACATCCCCGAGGATGAAAGGTTCTCATGACTGCAGTCAGGACACACGAACATCACCGAGCAGAAAGCCACATATCCAAATAATGAGCTCAAGCTTAAAGAAAGCGACTTATTATTACAGACTGTGCAACCTTTTGTTGAAACTTAAAAATGAGAATGTCGTTCAAATTTCTTAACAGTTTAGTGATTTTTGACAGTTTGTGTAAAGCTGCAGTATGTATATTTTATAAATAATGTTTTTAGCATATTAGTTAAAACTTTCACCATGTTTCATTCACAGTATACCATGACACAAAGTCTGCAAAAAAATTCTATGTCCTTTGCCTCCTCCCTGTGGTCCTGCTGCCATTTGCAGAAATATGCCACTCCCAGTGAGAAACAACCAATCAGAGCCAGGAGGAGGGTCTTAGTGCTGTCAACCATTGTGCTAAAGGCAGGAAAACAACTTACCGTTACAGAAAAAAGTGTTTATCCGTTGTCATTGGGGCGTATGCTAACTCATCCGAGCATGCAGGCTCTGCTGTGGGGAACTAGCTATGCACAATAAGAGAAAAGGTGTGAGCAGGGCCTAGACAAGGATGATTGACAGCACTAAGACCCTCCTTTTGGTTCCAACAGCTTGTTTCTGACTAAGCGGTGTATAAAAGCAGATGGGGAGAAGGCAGAGGAGCCTAATCTTTTTCACACATTATCTGTTTCATACTGTCATGACTTAATGACAGTTTTAACAAATACATAAAAAAAACATGTTTATCAAAGTTATATACTGCAGCTTTAAGCATTGCTGTTTCATCAAAGTGTTGTAAATTAAAAAATCTGTTTAATTATCTTAACTCATTTTAAAACACTTGTAAAAGATCCTTGACTTGCAGTATGTACTATCGTACCACAAGATGTTCATACAGTATGTAACTATAGGGCTCAGAGTTTTCATTTTGTTTTTTTTTTATTTGGTTGGTGCAAAGCTAGAATTTACTGCTCAATTTTCAGAATGAAATAAAAGTCCTCTTTTCTTTAAGAAAGTTTTGCCTGTTGTTGCTAATGATCTGATCCAAATAGTAACCTCATCGCTATCTTCAGGCGTTTTCCCCCAGGCTTTGAAAACAGCTTTTATCAAACCACTGATAAAAAAGAACAATCTAGACAAATCACTACTGCAGAATTACAGGCGGATCTCCAACCTCCCATTCATCAGCAAAGTTATTGAAAAAGCAGTTTTTAAACAATTAACTAACTTCCTAACAATAATGAATCGCTTTGACTCTTTCCAGTCTGGTTTTTGTGCTCACCACAGCACGGAGACGGCCTAGTCAAAGTGTTCAATGATATCCATATGAATACAGACTGTGGGAGAACCACAGTGCTGGTTCTGTTGGACCTCAGTGCAGCTTGTGACACTGCTGACCACGACATTTTACTGAATCGACTGGAGAGTTGGGTCGGACTCTCCGGTCCGGTGGAGTCCGGCAACGACAGGCGCTTAAATTCCGTAACAAAAGTATGTTTTTATCTTTTTTTTTTTAAATCTTTCTTTTTTTCTTTTTCCAAAATCTCTTTCTCTTTCTGTTTATTCAATGTTTTGGTTTTATTTTGTTTTTTAACCATGTAAAGCACCTTGAAATGCCTTGCTGCTGAAATGTGCTATACAAATAAAATTTGATTGATTGATTTTATTGGACCTGTGGAGTTTTTCTAAAAAAGTAAGCATCCTGAAAAACTTCGAGAACTTAGTTTGAACACACTGCTGTCATGAATAAGTTTTCTCTTCTTTCCCAACTTTCCTCTTCTTTTGTGGATGAAATGAAAACCAGCGTCACTAATTAAAAAAACAAAACAAAGCTTTTTGATTATTGTGAACCATATGACACTGCTCTAGCTTTCCTTGTCTTTACAACAATTTTGTCCAAATGATTTTTACAGGAAGCAAAATGAACATCTGTGGTTGCATGTGCACTAATTTATGCAGCTTAAAAGAAGGCCTTCAGGCTACATGATGAGCTGAATTGAACATGTCGAGCACAACTGTTAGAAATGCTTAGACAAACCTCAGATTCAGAAGTTCAACTCTCTGTTCTGTTTTCAGCCTTTAAGAGAACTTTACTGGTTCAACATTATTGATAAAATTACGATACAAAATTGGTTTGTATAAAATTTAACTGAAAACATGACGTTTAACATCACTAAAAAAGGATGGTACATTTTTGACACATCAACATCAAAGAACCTAAGATGGATTTGATTAACCTTTTATCCAAGGATCAATTTTATTGATACCATCATGATTATAAATTCCCTTGAAAAATTTTAATAAATTATGTAACAGTTACTTCCCTCTTGCTATGACACAACTGCATAAACAGTATGTTGTAATTTAATTTGTATGTAATTTTTTTTTTTTTTTTTGGGGAGATGTAAAGTTTTATTTCTCTACAAATGAAATTTTGAATACCACCTTTATAGCAAAATGTTGTTTTTGGTGTCCATGAAACCTAAACGTAAGTAACTTTTGACCATTTAAAGCCAAACTGAGGCAGGCGGTTTTCAGTTTAATCCATTCTATTTATTTCTGTGTGGGAGACTTGCATCTAGACGTGTGTAGGTGGTGGATAAACACCAGACAGAGCCAACCGTGAGAAAAGTGTGACTAATTAATTTGTTGTCCATTGATTACGTCCTGTCCTTCTAGTCACACTGGTCAGTTCCTGTGACTGCTGCCATGGCAATAAAGTAGTGCCTGCCTAAAATGATAATAAGCACAAGAATACTGTAATTTCAGGTAGTTGCTTTTGAAGAGTTTTGCTTTTGCAGGGAAATTGGAGTGTCCCATTTTTGTCTGAACATGCAAATTTTTTTAACTTTGCATTACAAAGCTGCTCTTTTAGTTATTTTGTGCAAAGTCTCACATTGCACAAAATGTGAGACTTTTGTGTTGGGCAACAGCATCACTCTCCTGCTGTAGTAAAAAACCAAAGTATTCACAGAAAGAAGATACCTTCTGCATATCTGCATTTCATTCCTAGATTTAAGAAAATGCCAGTGCACATCGCCAAATTTAACATACAAAAGCTGTGCAAAAAAATACTAACAAATATTTATTTTATTGAAAGTTTCTTAAGTTTGCACATAGATACATTAACTATCCATCCATTTTCTGAACACCCTTGTCCCTCAGTGGGGTCGGGAGGGGTGCTGGTGCCTATCTCCAGCTAATGTTCCGGGCGAGAGGTGGGGTACACCCTGGACAGGTCGCCAGTCTGTCGCAGGGCAACACAGACACACAACCATGCGCACACACACCTAGGGGCAATTTAGACAGACCAATTAACCTAACAGTCATGTTTTTTGGACTGTGGGAGGAAACCGGAGTACCCGGAGAAAACCCACACATGCACAGGGAGAACATGCAAACTCCATGCAGAAAGACTGGGGCCGGGAATCGAACCCAGAACCTTCTTGCTGCACGGCAACAGCTCTACCAACTGCGCCACTGTGCAGCCCCAGATACATTAACTATTGATTTGTTATTGAAATTAATATTACAATTACAATTGGCTGAAAAGAGTAAACAAAGTATCATTTCAAACGTGTTTTGCTCTGAGAGTCAATGCCTTAATATACATGTTGTTAAAAAATACCTCGACAGAGTCCCTTTTGTTTTCCCGTTTATCTTTTATTTTGTTACACAAGATATATCAAGTGATTGAAGGAAACAAAATCCTAAAGGTAGCAAACTTTATTTTTCCTGAAAACTGAATGTTTTTTTTTTTTTTTTGATTTTCATTTTTGATATATTTAGTGATATAACATCACTAGATGTTCTTTTCTTGTTTCAGGTGGTGTGTGCATCTCACAGTCAGTTAAGATTCCCCGAGAGCCAAAGCAAGGAGAGTTTGACAAGATTATGCGAAGACTTGGAGAAAATACAAATGCAAGAGTCGTCATACTTTTTGCCAACGAAGACGATATCAGGTAAAGCCTGGATTAGCTACATACTGTAATAGTGCTTTGAAGATAAGAAAACCAGGACTACAGCAGACACAGGAGTTTCTACCTGTCTACCGGCCCACTGTGTAATGGATTGTGAATCAAAATCAAAGCGGAGCAGGTTGGGATGCTGACCTTATCCGTGGCAACATCTGTTTCCTCTCCTTCGCAGGCGACTACTTCATGCAGCAAAAAAGGCCAACCAGACGGGTCATTTTATCTGGGTGGGTTCAGACAGCTGGGGCTCAAAGAGCGCTCCAGTTGAGAACCAGGAGGAGATGGCAGAGGGAGCAGTCACCATCTTGCCGAAGCGCCAGTCCATCAAAGGTAAAATGAGCAGTGCGCAAGCATCATATGTCCTTGTCTTTTTAAAACTCTGTGCAGGTGTTAGTGGAATATTCACCTCATGTGAACCAAGGTTGTTTCTATTTCTTTTAATGCTTTACATGTGCAGTGTATAACAAAACATTATTTTTTTGACACATTTCTTAAAACCGTCACCATATGGTGACAGTATGAGACAGATAACCTGTGACAAGATCAATCTCCTCCACCCCCTCCCTAAGCTACTATTGTTTGAATGCACTAGTCCCAATTTACCCTAAAAAAAAAAAAAGACAACAAATCAGAGCGAGGAGGATTGTCTTAGCACCGTCAATCAACCATATTTCTTGTTGCTTAATGTTCTAATGGCAGCAAAACAACTTATCGTAACAGGAAAACAGTTTACCTGCTTTCACCAGTGGCTACACTAACTAGCCTGAGCTAGTTAGTCTGGGTAGCAATTCTAGCACAGGACAAGTTGGTACACTGCAGCAGCACCTTATCAGGCAACAAAGGAGGAGCTGAAGGGGGGGAATGAGCAATGCCACATGAGGAAGTGATTGACAGCGCTAAGACCCACCTCCTGGCTGGCATTGGTTGTTTCTGGGAGCACTGGGAGAAGGCAGAGGAGCTAAACTTTTTCACAGACCATCTGTCTCATACTATACTGTCACGACATAGTGACAGTTTCAATAAATATAAAAATATATATATATATATAAAAAAAATATATATATATATATATATATATATATGTGTGTGTGTGTGTTATTTTATAAAAGTTAAATACTGCAGCTTTAATGGAAAAAATGTTTAACAAAAATTGAGTACAAGTAGTTAATAAATTTGAAATATGCACATATTCTGTATAATGGTTTGTAAAACACACTCAGTTATACTACAGGTTATCATTTAGCCTTTGCTCTGAGATTGTATCACCTGTATTGATTACATTGGCTGAACTTATGACAGCGAACTCATTGATGTTTTCAGGGTTTGACAGGTACTTCATTAGCCGCACACTGGAAAACAACAGAAGAAATATCTGGTTTGCTGAGTTCTGGGAGAACAACTTCAAATGCAAACTCAGCCGTCACGCCGTGAAGAAAGGGTCCGGTCTCAAAAAGTGCACAAGTAAGATCTTCTCTTGTTCAGGAAAAAGCTATCTGATGTGTGTTTGTTTAAACGTTTACCCGACTCCAAAATATTCTGTCTACATCTGTGACACATTGGGCTCATCGTGAAAGTGTTTTGGAAAGCATTGCCCACCTATAAAAAAGTTGAAGTGCTATACATTCTCAATTCAAACCCACAGTTCATCTGGCAGCTCGTTTTACTGCTGCTCTGTACTTTTGCTGACTCATGTTTGTTTACCCATATGGCCATAATGAGTGAAAGGCTTAGATGGGCTACATGAAAAAAGCCGGCTCCATGCCATTCTTTTTACGGCTTTTTAGTACAATCTCACTGCGTGGAAAAGGAAAAGCATTGCATAATTTAGAACTCTATTTAGTGGGACAATATACAGTGATAGAAAAGCGTAAGTTCCACTCTAAAGTATGCTGTGCAGACATTTACCAAAAGTAAAAGAAAATATATACAACCTCATATAAATAACAACATATTCCTTATTACAGATTTTTTGTTGTTTTTCAGCAGAGTTGACTGGACTGCTGTTTTTCCATACAGCAGTCCAAACAGTTGCTAATCTGAGGCATCTGGCTAATTGCCAGTAATTTAAGCACTAATACAGAAGCAAATAAATGAATACTTCTCTATCGTTATGTATACTTATTTATAATATTCAATTTGCCTCAGTAATTTACAAAACTCCACTGCCACTGTCTGCAGGAGGGAACTCTAGAATCACTGAGAAAAAAAGCTACTTTTATTTAGTTCTTTTTCTGTCTGGTAATCTGAAAAGATGTGGGGTTTTCCTAATAAAACTAAATAATTGCTTGTTAGTAATGTGAGTTGCAAAAATGAAGGATGCTATCCAGACTTTTCTGTCTAATGAGACCAGTCAGTCTGGGCCATAACTTGTCACTGATAGAATGTCATGCCATCGTCAGTTTGTCATTACCTTGCCTATATTTAGTTGGGATAAAATTAACCCTTTAAAAAAAAAAAAACTTCACTATAAACCAATCACTCCCCTTCCATGACAGTGAATTCAGGTTTTTATCTGAGCTTCCAATTTGGCACTTGAGTAAAGTGCTATTTTAAGACATTGTAGAAAATGAATGGTGGGTAGAGCAGTTTAACTATTTTAGGTTTTGAACAAGAGCTGATCAAAGGTAATCCAGATTCTTTGACCACAGCAAAGTAGCCCTTCACCACCAAATTGCCAAATTGAAAGCTGCAATTCAGATGTTAAATTTAGTGTCAACCCTTCCACCTTACAAACTTTTCAAACCCCCTCAGCCTTTCCACATTTTGCCACATTGAGACCTTTAACTACCAGCAGAACCAACAGAAAGTAGCACAGTTTAGAGAAGTGGAAGGAAATCTGTGGATAGTTTTCAGTTTTCCTTACAAATAAAAAAAAATGTGATGGGAACATGGAATCAACATTTGATATCACCCCTGAATAAACTCCAGTGCAGCTACATCCCTTTAAAGGCCACCTAAATATAGAGTCCGTTTGGTTGTAATTTAATCTCAGCATAAATAAAGCTGTTCTTTTACAGTTTGTTAGGTTAGGCAATAAGTAATAAGTGAACTGGCTCACCTATAAGCCAACTTCAATGAGGTCATCCAGATAAACTGACAGGACTGGTAAGTACTCTGAAGTAGGCAGCATATATCTATAGCTCAGGTTGGAGAGCGTTGTCAAGACAACTATTAATCTGGCCATTGTACTGTAAGAGAATGGCAAAAACAAAGCTATTGTTGAGACAAAGCCATAGAAAGAACCAGTTTGTCTCAAGCCATGTGGGAGAAAGAGACGGGGTGAGACTAAATTTAGATTTTCTGTATTGCATGCAAAATGTCATCATATCCCCTGAATACACAATCCTCGCAGTACAACACGGTAGTGACAATGGCATACTGTGGGAATTCAGCAGGTACAATCTATGTGATGTTTATTTATTTTAGATACCTTTTTTATACACCAGTAATGGCGGAAGCAAAAAGAAGTTAATTTAGTATTATAGCCAACACATTTAATTTGTTGTGGATCTCGTTATTTTCACTAAAATGGTGCATTTGGCAGGTGTTTCTGCAGTGCAGGTTAACGTGTATATTAGTGCAGTATTAACTTTGCAATTATGTTGTTACAGTTTAATTTTGTCTCTATTTTTATAAGCATTTTGTGTTTTACCCTCCTTGAGGACTGCAGGTGGAAATTAGCCTATGGCTAAATCCGATGCAGTGCATATGCCACTTTATAGTGGGATTAATGTTCCTGTACATACTCCCAAATGAATAACCTCAAACTCAAAATCATCAGAATTGTTCTTTTTTTCTTATGCTATGTACAGTTCAAAGCTTTCTTGCATCATAACTTCCTCTCTACAGATTTTGTTGCACTGTGGGCTTCCACCTTTCCCCCCCAGCACTATGTGCTCTGCTCTGCTAATGCTGCAGGCATAATATGAGGAAATAGATGCAACCCCAGGAAGAGTGTAATAATGGCATTACTCCAGTTGGAAGCACTAAGGTGTGCCTTTACCAGTGTTTGATGCAGACAAAAAAATCTACGATGTAAGAATTGAAGAAGGTTGGCTGGCTTTTTCCAGAAAAAACAAACAAACAAAAATATCTTCATCCACCACCACCAACAATGACTCAAATGTCTATGGCTAAAATATTTAAAAATAAAGAATTAAAGATGTACTTGTACATAAAATAAAAATATTCATAAACCTTAATGTCAATGTATTTTATTATTATTATTATTAGTGTATGTTTATTTATTCATGATATAACAGCACACAAGGTTTTTCTTTATCTAAGGAATCCATACCACTTATCAATCAAGTGGAATAGATTCCTTCACAAAGCAATACAAACAGTGTTATATTGTGTAGGGGTCCAAATAAATGCCTTTTTTAAACATGAGGGGGGCACGTCCCTGTCACACACACTTATTGCAACTCCCATGCTCCACCCCATCAAGTTTTCTTCTAGGACTGCTCCATCCATTTTTATGTGAAATATGACTGATTAACTGGTACTTGTTATAAATAAAATACATTGCCGGGGGATGATGCTGCCAGTACAAAAACATTTAAATTTTGGATTGTGTGCTCAGGGTGATGTACAACTTTATTTACCCCAAAAGTATCATTTTTTTCCCCTATGAAAACCTAATTATTAGTTGTCCTGGGAAGTGCAGAACTGAAACTTATGACGACATGTGAAAAAATGGTCAGAAAATATTTAGAATGTATTGGTAAAACAAAATATCTAAGCATTGTATAGACCTGCTTAGAAAATTATTTTTCCTACTATGTTCTCACTCTCACATTGAATAATTAATAACTACAACATTGGAATTGATACTGGAAATGTTCTGCTAAGGAACATATTTATGAACACAGAGTTCTCCTGAGGAGTGTCACAATATGATTAAGATAACTCCTGCCTGAAGGATACATTAGACGATCATCCTCAGAGTTCTTCATCTCTAAAGTCATGCACAGTAGAGGAATTTCTGATTTGATCTGCTTGATACAATCCAGATTTCCATTTGATATGGGGACTAAGCTTTAATTCTGTTACTGAATTGTGACAGATACTTTATTTGTGTCAATCATATCTATATGCAACCTGTTTGCTGACATTATTCAATTAAAATCTGCACAGGAATTGAAAACACTAAAGTCTAGCATCGAAAGCTTCAGGACATCTGGCCACTTAAGGACTGAAATCCTTACAATCAATCATTCATTTAATTAACATGTTAATCTCAAAATATTATTTTAAAAGTGGGGGATTTTAATAGCACTGCAAATGTTTTTGAGGGAGACCACAATATGGACTGGAAAACACAAAACTAAGGCTGCCAGCTTTTCAGAGCAGCTTGGAATGAGAATTGCTCCCAAAGGAAAAGAAGCTGTGATTGTGGGTAGGAGACTGAGGTCCAAACGTATTTAGTCTCCCACTTAGAAACAACAAGGCTGCTTTGGATGCGTTAGAATAGCAATTCAATCTTAAAAAGATTCAGGTCTGACAAAATAACAGCTGTGAGAAGACGTCAATCAAAAATAAAATTACATCAAAGAACCTGTGCTGGCTTTTTTATTCACCCGGTATTTTCAACTTCTGAATGTAGAAAAAAATCCTCATCACCAGTATTCTAGATCAGCTAAGAGTCATGAAAACGAAACGCACCCAGAGAATAGCGGTGCGTAGATGATTTAGCGGAGACAATAACTAAATCTCATTGGGATTCTTTCAATTCATTTTCAACCCCAAACCAGTACTGTGCATTCATGCCTGGTATGAATGTCAGGCGTGAATTTTTCTTTGATTTAAGGGGAGGATGATGGGGTACAGATTTCTACCCCTTAATAATATAGATTTTTTTTGGTCCACATTATTAAAGTATGCATTAAACTGTATTCACAAAACTATTTTCTTACATTACAGTATCATGTATGAGGAAATGTATAAATCCCTGCCTTTAACAAGGATAATGAAATGTCTGCAGGCTTAATAATGGTTACATGACATGCAGCATATGGCTTTACTATATATGCAAGAAATCTGGCAATAGCCGATGATGTAAAAGCTTCTCTAAGGAGTAACACATTTCATAGTGGAATGAGCCACTACCTAAGGGCAGAAGGATAGAGACAGAAAGATGCATAGTTGCTGCGGTAAGAAAGACTATGTAATAAATGGAGTACTATACTTTTAAAATAATACTTGCAGGGTACTAACCTAAATCACAATATAGAAAATAAATTATTATATTACTGGAACTAAACCTACATAATTAGTGTTAAACATGAATATGTCTATGTTCAATCACTGAAAAGGATATTTTATGTGTATTAAAGGGAAAAAGAAAAATGCTAACCATTTTTACAATGATTAATCAAGTGCATTGTTAAAAAGTTGGAGCCATAGCGTACCTGCAACACGATGTTGCAGGTACGCTATGGCACCCATACATCTGCATCCATACATCCTGCTTGGAGCTAATTTAAAAGGTTAATAAAATCTACAATCAAATTTTACCTTAAAGTAATGTGCAACACAAAATATATTAAAAGTATAATTTGACAGTGTTGCATAACCACCATTGACCAGGAGAAACAGCACAATGAATCAATATCTTTAATAGACACAAAGTTGAACAATTACTGTCACATTTCTACTGAAGGGGAGTTTTGTGAATTGGATTATTTGCATATTTAAGCTCTATTTTAGAACAGAATGCACTACTTTCAGAAAAACAAAAGGAACTAAAACCCACCACCTTATTTCTGTAAGTTAAAGGCGCTAACCACTGAGTAATCACACCACCTGGAGCCAGATTTGCAAATACACAATGTATAATCCTCCACACAGTCATGGGTATTTCTAAATAAGACTGAGTCATGACATTATTCATGCAGTGTGTCCTTATAGGAATTATGGCATAGAAACTGAGATCAGTTTATCATCCCATAGAACAGCATGAAAAGGAATAAAACATAGGATAACTCTTTGATGTAGCTTTCCCAGATGTGTGCATTTGTTTCTCATTTGTAATAACTTTCAAGTAAATATATACAGAAGATCAGGAACTAATTCAATTTTAGATCAAAAATGTCAATCACATACTGTCCTGTCTTGCTTATATGAGTAGGAATAAATTAAACATCCATCTCTTTTGAATCTTTTTTTTCAGTGCAAACCCAAACCTCCCACAGTAAGCAGATACTGCTTACTGTGTAAGAAAAATCAAGTGACAAAACATCATAATATGTTTGCTTTACAGCAGTTTATTATCAGGGTTTTGCCAAAACACAACAGCCTGTATGAAATTTGTTTCACTAAAATAAAAAAAACGGTACTCAGAGCAGTAGAGTGGTGAGTGTTACATGACACTAGCTAATGGAATCTGTGCTGTGAAAATGTACATTACTCTGACTCATGTTAGCTGTTGTAGGGCCGCAGGTAATTTCCCCTTCAACTATTTCCTTTTTACTGTTTATGAACAACAAACTTATACATTTTAAGGGCATCCAAAAATAGTTTTCCCATTAAAATAATAGATTAGCACTCCCATATTGTCTACATTGCAGAACATCTGCAACATTTTCAGTTTTCTGATGGCTTCTTTGTATTACAAGTTAAAAATAACCAATGGAAGAGGAATGAGGTACAAAATGTAGCCCCACAGGGATAACTTGTAAGAGACTAAATATTTAGGAGACAAACAATGCCCTGTGGTAAAAATATGTGAAGGGCCAGAAAATGATTTTTTTTTAATGCAGCAGAAAACTTCAACTAAAATGTAAAACAGTCCAGCATTTTATTCAGTGGGTAAAAATTCCCACTTTGGGAAATAATAGCTTTTAATAAAATGACTGTTTCTGCTAACAAATTCTATTACAATAAAAATGGATGAAACATATTTTTTACACTCAGTTGTCAACTGAGAAGTATATCACTCCAGCATAAGAAGGCCTGCAAGGTCTCTGCAGATCTGATTGTCTGCAGAGACAGGCCTCTCTGTGTGGGCCTGCCTCTTTTTTAAAGGCTCTGGGAACCTTTTTATTCTCTATGGCATCATGAACTAGCAATATATTTCAAATATACTGCTAAAAAAAAATAAAGGGAACATTTCATTTTAATTTTGTGTGTGGCTCCAAATCCAGGCCTCCATTGGTTAATAAATTTGATTTCCATTGATGATTTTTGTGTGATTTTGTTGTCAGCACATTCAACTTTGTACAGAACAAAGTATTCAATGAGAATATTTCATTCATTCAGATCTAGGATGTGTTATTTGAGTGTTCCCTTTATTTTTTTTGAGCAGTATATACATGTGGCTTTTGTCAGAAGAATGGACATGGACATTAGGATGTCTTCAGAAAAATTCAACATATCTTGACAATCTCAAATTTAATTGTTCAACAGACACAATATCAGCTTCTCTCCATGGCCATTTCAGTTCTTGCACTTCAACCTTAGAGAAAACTTGAGATGAGCTAAAGAGAAATAAATATAAAAGACTAACGCACTGAATATCATAGAAAGCCTTGCAAAACAATGTCCCCTTTACAAAAAAACTGTTCAAAGGAGAGGTGCCAAAAGTTGAGGAGATGGCAATTTCGAAAAAAAAAAAAAAAAAAAAAAAAGTATTAATTGAACTTTGCCTCTACTGGATCATACTTTTGTTTTTCTCAACATTATGTGCTAAATGTGGTAAAATATTATCTTATTTGCTAAGTGCTATTTGCACTTCTTTAAAAGTTCCATTAAGAGTGAAGGGGGCAATAACATAGGTGTTTTCACCTTATCAAGATGTTTGGTGAAAAGGTTAAAGACTCTTTAGAAATGCCAAATGCTCACCCCACTCAGTACAGATCTTCTAATGCCAAGTTTCCCTATTTGCTTGGTTTTGGGGCAATGAGAATGAGTCAGATTTCTTTTGTAGCATATGCGTTGTTTCTGCTCAGATGAAGAGCGCTGCAGTGTCCCTGAGGCAGCTGCGCAAGAGCCACATGCGCTGTCCTGCAGAATTATCTGTGTCCAGAGGAGGTAACTCTGCTTCTTAGCATGATCAAAGTATATAGATGTGCATGACTCACTGTGGGAAGAAGGGGAAAGCTGTTCCTTTCCCTATGTGAAGAGGTAAAACTGATATTGATTAAAGCAGAGAGAGCATAGATAAGGTAGAACTGAAACCAGTCAAACTGTGGACTCTGCTTTGCCTGCGCATTAATGATGTGGGAGAGCTGCAGAAAACAAAGCAATACAGACAAAGCGAACATGTGCTTTTCCATCCAACCATCTATTTTTTAAACCGCTTATCCTGAAGAGCCTTGCAGGGTGGCTGGAATGTTTCCCAGAATGCACTGGGCAAGAGATAGGAAATATTTTGGAAAGCTTGTCGGATTTGTAACAGGAGGATTTTCTTTTGTATTGTAAAAATGAAATTCAGCACAGAACATGGTTTATCTATTTAACAGAGATACTGAAATGTAAGTTTTTGCACTAAATCAGGGTAGTAAAATGCACTTGGTGTTTTGTGCAAGCATGCCCTAATATTAACTTCTGTAAATCATTAAATTATTAGTATGTTGCACCCTGTGGCATCATGTAGGTGTAATGGAAGCCTAGATTGCTTTCATGCCTGCTTTCAGGTCATGTGCCTCGTTGGATCTGGCATCTCTCATATTCCTCTTGACAACAGCCCATAGATTTTCTATAGGGTTCAGGTCAGGGAAGTTTGCTGGCCGATCAGGATCACCAATGTCATTGAACCAGTTTTTGGTATCTTTGGCAGTGTGGGCAGATGCCAAGTCCTGCTGGAAAATAAAATCAGCATCTCCAAACAGCTTGTCAGCAGAAGGAAGCATGAAGTGCTCTAGATTTTCCTGCCAGATGGCTGTATTGACTGTAGACGTCAGAAAACACAGTGGACCAACACCAGCAGATGATGAGACACCCAAGATCATCAGACTGTACAAACTTTACACTGGACTTCTAGCTACATGGATTCTGTTCTTCTCCACTCTTCCTTCAAATACTGGGATCTTAATTTCCAAATGAAATGCAGAATTTACTTTCATTTGAAAACTGGATTCTGAATCATTGCACAGCGGTTCTGAGACCCACAGAAGAACACAAGATTCATGTATAACATATCAGTAACTTAAGGCTTATGTCAGTTCAAAGTGATGAACAATGCAAGAAGAGCAGAAGAGAGTCCAACGTTTCTTAAAGTAGAAAGTGTGGTCTCCGAGTTCAGTTTGAGTGTATGGGCATTACTGAATGATTCCTGTGAAAGCCTGGGGCTTGTTGTTGAGGGGGAAACAGAAAGATGGGCAAAGGAGTAAGAGCCCAAAGTTCAAATGTGTAGGGCAGTAGGACAAGATGGGAAGGCATAACAGGGAGAGAGCTGAGGTTTCTGACAGACTTATGGATAAAGCTGTCACTAAGAATACTGGTTTTGGCCCACAGACTCTGGAGTCTTTTTCCAGATAGTGACAGACAGAAGACACCAAGGGAAAGGACAGAAGGAATCCCCAAATTCCCTGTGTAGACAGAAAGGCAGACACTTGATAATAAAAAACTTCACCAGTAATGGGCACAGACCACAACAACATGGCGACAGACATCGTTACATAAACTCAGCCTATCCATGACGTTATGTGCTTCATAGTGGGATAGTAGGACAAGGCTGGATAGGATTTAGCTATTGATCGTTTTTCAAAGTTTAGAAAACTTATTTTGTATCGTCCAACTTGTTTCCAAAGACTGCACATTAGCCAGTAGGGATAGCCAGTTTGTGACTTAGCCGAGCCCTGTTGGATCCCTCCATGATCTCTGAGGGGTGGAGTAAGTTATAAGACTATGTCTTCATCATTGCTTTTAAATTAAGAATTAATACAAATAATACTTTACAGGGTTTTGTCTCATTATATCCATACACATGTACTGGCTTCTGAAAATATTGCTAATTGACTTAAGTGATATCCCGTTTTGAAAAAGAAAATGAAATTCCAATCAAATGATACTCTCCTCTCAGATTTATATAGTTCAATAGATGCTTTTTTAAAAGAAGATGTATTTGTGTTAACACACACCAATCTATATAATTATTCTAACAAGTTCACACTAATGATCAGTTAATAAGGTGAAACCAATAACTGGCAGGCAGCTTCTTCTAACCCACCTAATTAGAATCAAAGGTGTCTGTTTTCAAACTGTGCTTGTGCATTTGGAATTAGTTTTTTCATCACATTCAAATAAAAATGTGATGAAAAATAAATAAATGAAGACTGTCACTGTCTTCATTTAATTTTAAGAACTGGCATCAGCATAAAAATGCACTAAATATGCTAAATAGTAAAACCTTCAAATTGAAGAGGCTGTAGGTTTTTGTTTTCTTCTGGATAAAAATCATACCATGAGAATCAGGGGGATATTTGTTGGTAAAAAAAAATTATAATAATAATTAATTAATAATAATAATAATTTAAATTGAATGGAAATGGAACAAAAATGTGATTATAATCAAGACATGTATGTGACATCTGAAATACTGTTTGACAACCCTGTCCTAAAAAGAGTGTACAAGTCTTTCAGGTGGGAAAACAAATGCAAAGTTGGTATCTGATTCAAAACTATCACCATGACAGTTAAGTAAGTTAGACCTTTTTTACCAGCAGCTAATTCAGAGGGATAAAGCCAGATGCTAACTACAGCTCATCAGACAAACAGCAAGCTGTAACTCAGGGACAATTTTAGCTAGCATGAACTCTTAGACATTATGTACTGAGAATGATTTCAGCATCTTAACACCAAAAATGTTGCAGATTAAAATCTGAAGACATACCATCCAACCAAATTCTTTGATTCCACTTACAGAAAATATTTAGCTTATTCTCCAATTTGTTCAAATGTATCTATTCAGGAATACATAAAATAAAGATTTAAATACTATATATCCAATACAAATAAGTGATATTTAGTTCTGGAAGTGCCCAATGTTTACCAGCTGTGAAGTTTGCATCCCAAATAACATCTTTTAACAGAAAGTGACCAGATGATGACCAGCAACTCAGCACAGAAAAACTTTCTAATCTGTTTGAACATTCATGAACATGTTACCCTGCAACCTTGAATGGGTGAGGATAATGTATAAGATGATCTTCCCTCAACGTGTGATGCTGTGGTATGAGAAAGATGAGACACACACGTTGAGCTTCCTTCACATTCAACCGGAAGATTTATTCTTCTTGTGTGCTCAATCTTCTCTATGCCACCAACGCGACAGCGCCCCTAGCGGTTGTGTGTGGAATTGCATAGGACTAACTAAAATAACACTAAAGAACTTAGTACAGTGAGAAATTAAAGATACAAAAATAAAAATTATGCTGGGGTGCCTATTTTCTTACATATCGTTTTTATTTACTAATAACTTGTTTTTCACCCCTCTACAAACACAAATAATGAACTTATGAAAATGCTATTTAGCTAAGGAAAAATACTGAAATCAGACCACTATGGAGGATAGCTTGTAGTTTCATACAACTGTTTAGCAACTGGAAGCTCTAAAAGAAATGTATTACATACATCTTTTCTGATTTAGTGTAATCAAATGTATATGCCAATATAGCAAAGTATATGTGTTTTTAGCTTTTCAAATATAAACATCAGTAAATTATGTCTTCCTGAAAACTTACCATTAATGTAATATTTGTATTTTCATTGAGGCTTTTCATTGAAATGAGGCTTAGGCTGCTCAGCAATATAAATGATTTATATAGATAGATCTTATTTTTCACATCAGATATAACTTTCCACATAGAAGATTCAAAGGAAAAAATATAGGATTTTAAAAAAGGTGCATTTGGGACATGCAGCAGTGGTGTCAGATTTATTAGAGAGGATACACAACTGTCTTGGCAGGAAAAGACTGGCTTGCCTCTGGCTCATCACAAGCTGAATAAAAAGGTCAAAAGTCTTTAGCCCACACTCTCTGTCACATGAAGTCTCGTGTGACTTCTCAGTGGAGAACACCCACACTTTGCCTGCGCTTTATGTAATCTAAAAGGGTTTCTCTGAAATGCCAGCCGGGGAAATGTGTGTAAGAGAGCCAAAATGCTGATGAGAGGGAGATAAAGAGAGAGACAGTGGGGAAAAAAGGAAAATGGTCTTATGGAAAATACACAACAGAAAGTTAGTGTGGGTGGCCTGCCAAGCCTCCAAGGGAAATATCACTCTGACACCCACTGTGGCTCACAGGATTCCCCATGGCATCAGTGTGACGGCCAAAACTGTGGCAATCTCTGTCCAATCAGGGGCCTGTGGCTCCTAATTACCGAGTCGTAACCTCCAACAATAATTCATGCATTTCAAAAGCTCATGAGATAATAGGGGACATTAAAGCCCCTCTGGTGTGAAGCAAGGAGCTGGAGACACTGGGAATGAAAGACAGCTGACAGAAAGCAACCTCCTCAGATTCAGGGTCCAGGACTCCCTCAGATTGAAGAGGCCAATGAAAATCGCCTTAACCATTGGAAAGGGTCTGTTGAATGATAATAAAAAATTTGCTATGAAATGCTTTGTTACAGAATGATATTATTTATACCATGAGTCAGTCTGTCTTTATGATTATTACTGAATGGAGAAGCATTCTTCAAAATAAACCAAAATGTTGTTTTTTAACATATAAAGTGTTGCATTTTTCTGAGATTATCTGAGGGATACATTTGTACATTCACAAAAGTCCCTTTCCTCTAACTCTTCCAATCTATGGGCAGTCTCTCTCAGGTCAGAGTGCTGTGCTGTGTTAATGCCTGCTTTGCAAACTTCAGAAACCACTTTTTGTAAAGAGCAAAGCCTGCCTTTCTCAGGTTCAGCACACAGAGCTTGGGTCTTGATGTTGACCATTAGGAGAGAAGCTGCCCGCCAGGCTCCACCGCCCCTCCCCTATTGTTTAAAATAACAAACATATATTAATTTATGTTACACTGTATAATCAAATACAATGCAATAGTTCTTATTTCCTAATTGTTGGATGCAATATTTATCAAATGAATTTATTTATCAAGCAATGTATGTTTATTGCCAATTACATCAGAAAATAGATGGAAGCTTTTATTATATAGTTTTCTATATAATATAAGATTCTTCTTTGATATGTTAACATTTACTTTGTTACTTTGTTATTTTAAAATATGTCATATTTAACACATTCAGATAGAAAACAATTTTAATCACTGTTGGTTTCACTTAACAGTTTTTGTAAATATTGCAATGACAATTCAGTTGCACAGCAATAAACAGTTGGTCTTTTTTGCCGAACATTACAATCATAATTGCAGAAATTTAGCAGCATATCCCTTGTTAGAGTCTTATTAACTTGCAAAGCCTAATTGGATTCCATTTAGCAGTTTTATGCTGCTCTATCATTAGCTCATCCACAGTAATTAGTCTATTGTTAATCTAAATTGAACACACCTGATTTATTTTTATTTTTTTTTGTTTATAATCTCTTATGCACAGCAGAGTTACAATGTGAATGGTTTATGATTTGAGGCTTAGGGAGAGAAAGGGTGAGTTAGGATTGACATATTGTGTCTTCTTCACCGGCATTACCTTCTTACAGCAATTAACAATCACAAAAACTATGGAACAACTTGGCCAAAACATTCATCAACTCCTATCACCAGTTATTACATTGAGACTATAAGGGGATTATCCCTGTCCTAAGAATGCATGTCTCCATTTCTACTTTTAGCCTGTGCTTAATTGGAACCTGGCAGGTCAGAATTCACTCAAATTTGAACTAACATGAGGTCGTTTAACCTGCTGATGCCACATGACATGATGTTAATAGTTAATGGCAAAATAATGCCCAATATTCAATAGTTACAGAGAAGCCAAGTAGGATTTGCATCAAGCCGCAGTGGAGATACAAGAAAGATTTAAGGAAAAACTTCCCCTCCAGATATTAAAATTGATTTGCTCCTCTGCAGCGATCCCAATGTTTACCTTCTAGCTAATTGCAAGAGGCAGAACCCATTCAGTGGTGAAAGAATAGGACTCACAGAGGAGCAATGCATTTTCTTCTACGCCTTTTGGATTACAGCCACATCCTTCATATAGGTTGTTCATTTCAAATAGCTTGTCCAGATTAGTCCAACTTGAGCTGCTCTACAATGAGATAAAATATATTTTTTACCAAATGTTGGCACACTTAAAGATCATCTTTATGTTGCTGAGTAAACAAGTCTCAAGATGAACAGTTTCCTTCCTATTATTGCACAAAATTTGCGTCTTGAAAAAGAGTTAATTTCAGATTTCATGAGGACTCTGTTTTCTTTTGCAACTGTGTATTTCAATTCCACTTTTAAAATCCCTTACAGTCTCTCATGACTCCTAATGCAGTGCTAGACAACATTTTATGTTTTATGTCATTTTAATTTTGATTGGGTATTTCATATGTATGTGTATATATATATATGACAGAGACGTATGCATATATATAAAACTGGATGTATACCTTTGGCTCTAGCGGACAGGAGAAAATCCACAATATGTTTTAAATATGATCAAAATTGTATTTTGTGCTGTCAGTCCTCCCTAGAAAAACAGACCCAAGATAAAAAAAAAAAAATACATCAAATAAGTCATTTAAAACTAATCCAACATGAATCAAACATGACTGTAAATGCAAATATTATGGAATAAATGGCTTGATTTTGCAAATATCCTTGTGTCTTACAGATCAGGAGCGAATAGGGAAGGACTCTGATTTTGAGCAAGAAGGAAAGGTTCAGTTTGTTATAGATGCTGTATATTCGATGGCTCACGGCTTGCACAACATGCACAAAGAACTCTGCCCTGGGAAGGTGGGTCTCTGCGCAAAAATGGATCCCATCAACGGTACCCATCTCCTCAAGCATATTCGCCGCCTAAACTTCTCAGGTCAGTTCCTTCAAACAAAAATGTCTTCCTCTGCTCAACAAAAACAAAGAAAAAAAACTTTTTTCATTTTGTTCTATGACCAATTCTAACATGTAAACAATATTTGCTGAAACGCTTTCTCATATCTTAATTCTGCACTTTCCAAGCCAAACACATAAATATGTTTATTTTATAAATTGCCACATATTGGCAAACAATCGCATACCTATAAATAGTCACCTAAAATATTTTTTTCAATGAACATTAAAGTGGTAAATGAGTGAACCCAATACATATTTCATAAAATTTAGGTAAAACATATTGCAGCATTGCAAGCTGAAACAATAAAACTGCTGAAGGTTTTCAAAATTGCTTGGAGTACAATTTTGCAGTTCTGTACAAATAACTGAAGCAGCAGTGCTATAGTCAAATATTTGTGTAATTCCTGTCTGTGATCTCCAACCTATTGATTCACACAAATTATATCCTGCTTGCTCAAAAAATTTCTTGATTTGAAATAAGTAGGTGAAATTATCTCAAGATTATCATGATTGTCTGATAAGAGATGCTTTGGAAAGCAACAAAACCCAAGAAATGCAAACCCAGAGAAAGCAAGCTGTTATTTACTACTCTGATGGAAACAAGGTTAAGTCACCATGTGCCTTGCAACCTGTTTTTTCTGAACTTTCTCCAGCGAGTAATAACAATTTTAGTGTTTTTTTCTGGTTTATTTACAGTTTTTGCTCTCTCTTTTCCAGACTTCCTTTGATAGTGCTGTTCCTCTACACACTGCCACTATGACTGTCAAATATGTGTGTCACGATGTAAAGCAAAATACCACTGTGTCAAGAATTTCAGGGCTGTCTATTAGAGTTTTCATATTAATTAGTCAGAACCCCTTGGTGTAAAAGCTGCCACTTTCTCAAATGTAAAAACATTAAAATGATCTAAAAAAACAAGTTAGCGTATTATCACACTTCCTAGAAAACACAGCCCAGGAGTTAAGCCAGTTTTAGTGTAATGTGAACCAGCTGGTGCATTTATGACCTTACAGGATTTTCTCTTCGAGTCAGTGACTGCTTACATGGAAAAAAAGACAAAAAACAAAACAAAACTCAAAGTCTCTGGTAAGTGTTACTACATTGAGTTAAGTACTATTTTAATATTAATGATATATTCTGCCTAAATTCAAGCACTTACATTTAGAACACAACCTCAGTCCAGAGTAGACCTAGTTTTTACACATTTTGGTCGATGTCACTGTGTTTCCATAAAGATGTTCTAATTTCAGATAATAATAATAATAATAATAAAAAAAAAAGATAACCCTGTATCTCACCCTATAAACCCAAATAAAGCTAAGACCCGCTACTGGATAGGAGTTGCAACATACACATATTAAGCCAGGGAGGTCTTATTAGGTTAACCTTGACATGATGAAAGTGTTAGATGAAACCGCTCTGTATAAAGAATTACCAAGAGTTACTCAGTCGGGCACCATGAAAGTCATGGCTGAATTTCATGATTATCCATTTTAAAATGTCACCCTTGATGCATTGTGAAAGAAAAAGTCAACTAATTTGGATTAAGATCCAACCTCTGGCAAACATTTTATGCTTAGCTCCAAAGGCAATTGTTAAGGTGCTTGATGGATCAAAGAACTTCGTTTTTCGCTCACTGACCTCATCATCACAAAGTGTATCAAAGTGTCTCATCACACTTTTCTAGGAAGTGTGATAATACACTAACTTGTTTTCTTAGATCATTTAAAATTTTTACATTTGAGAATACTAATACTAACTTCTAGTATTAGATTCACAAACTGCAAACTTAAACTGAAATTAATGTTTGCAACCAAAGACTATCAAAAACTGGGTAAAATATACATTTCCTTAGTTGTAAATTCATAAAGCAATGTAGCTTGTGATTATGAAGGCTGTTGGCGATGAAAAGAAAATCCATGTTCAAAACCCTTTCAGTTAATAGATAAAAGATGCTAGATGACTGAGCGCTTTGCTCGACAGCATACATAAAAATTCACAAGCAGATTTCCATCTCAGGTTTTAGACTGTCCTGTTCTTGAGAGTAAAGTTTAGAAGTAATATAATTTATCATAGCTTCCTGAAAAACGAGGCCTTGAGTCTGTACGTGGGATGAAACCAGTTGAAAAAAAAAACTGTATTATTTCAGCTGTTTAAAGTGCTTCATATTAACTACTTTATCTTGACATTGTTGGAAACAATATCCTTTCACAAGCACACAGTTTACTAAACTTCTCCTCCAGCAGATGCAAGCACCAATGTACAACTCTACTGACTTCCTTTCCTTTATTTTTTGGCCTAATTTCCCTCCCCTCCTGCAGCATTACATTATACTCACTTATCAGTCAAGTTCACTTTCATGACTGGCATGTTAATAATTGACTGCTTTCACACAAAATGCACTGATCCAGAGTTCCATTATGTAGACACTGTTTTATAATGCTACGGGACTCAAGACAATTAAAATTCCTTACAGAGACTTGAGTATGCAATGTTTATACAGATAAATTATTCATTTGAACCCCTGCTCTTCAAGCTAATTTGTCATTCTAATATCTACTTATTACAGAATGTCAGTTCAATGTTTAATTCACATTTGAGAGGTGAAGAGAAACATTTTCCTTCAAATAACTGAGTGAGTCATTGTGCTGTCTTTCGCATTACAAAAGATCAGGCACACTTTATTATGGTAATAAATGCTTTCATACATCAGAAATTTTCATGTAATTTTTGGTGTTTAAAATAATAATACTTGATGTCACCTGGACTCATCCAGCAGAAGACAGGTTGCTGCCAATTAGAGACATCTTTCAATGTGATCCTGTTTTCACAAGCAGAAATTAATTTTGATTTTAAGTCTTATTTTCAAGCCTGTTGAGCAATGGTTTCACCACAGACCTAAATTGAATGAAAGCTATGACAGTTACTTGCATTAGCACAATAGAAATATTTCTGAATAGAAATTCATTTTCTGAATGGTAAAGCATTTTATATTTGTCAATTTGTATGGTAATTGATGTGTTTCTGAAAAAAATACTCAATGTAGGTTGATTTCTTACAGTCAAATGTATGAACTTGGTGAGAAAAAAAAATCACACAGAGTAAATAGTGTCCTTCAAGAGAAACTATCAAGATCCCCTTAATGTCCCAGATGCACCAACTGAGCAGCTCAGAGTCCCACAGCACAGAGCAGAAAAAACTGGAGCTGGGCTGATGTTCACAACATGCCTCATTGTTGTATTAATGGGCTTCTCGCCCTGCCATAAAACAGCTTCTGTGTTCTCCTGTTAATCCTAGACAAGCATTTTGATAAGTAGGTGTTTAGATTAGTACACTTGATTTTTATTTAAAGTACTCCTGTGAGCCTGCAGGTTCAGATCCAATCACAAGAGTTTTGAAATATTTTGACACAAAAAAAAAAGAAAAAAAAAAGAAACAGTAACTGAATGGAAAATTCTATTTTTAATTTAAGAACACAGGTGTTGCATGACATGTAGGTTCATTCAAAGCAGTTTGTACAATGTGGAGACCAAGAGGTGTTGTTGTGTTTCCTACAGGTTTTTTTTTTTTTTTTTTTTTTTTTTTTTAAGATGCCTGCAAGCAGTGACATGAAGCTCCTGTGCAGTAAGCACTTTTTGGTTGATTTTTGTTTCTTCCAGACAGACACTATTCACACACACTGTCCAGGAGGGTTGCCTTGAGGTTACACGACACTCCATCTAATTGCATCAGCTCACAGCTGTATATCGATCTGGCGCAAATCCATAAACCAGCAAACTGCTGAGAGTAGATTTGCTACGTGTCACATTTTCAAAGATGATATTTATCTTTGTGTTGTGTAAATTATATGTTACAGTTAAGGAAACAAACTGTTCTGCCTTTTTTCTCTCAAATCAGCAATCGACCAAAATGCTTACAGAAGTAGGTCAGTTTTTTCCTTTTGTTGTGATGAATAATTTACCAGCAAGTAGAGTGATGTATTATGTTTTATGTCACAGCTTTTAGTTGACATCTGCAAAAAGATTTGTTTGGACTACGTCTATGGAAACTATATACAGCTGGTTGGATGAAGAAACAAATGGATATTATTTGAATAATATCTGTCAGGATCAAGCTGGCTCGTACTGAAACCCTTATGAAAAAAACCAAAATCATACTTTTTTCAACTGTGATTGTACAGCATTGTCACGTATGTACCTGAAATTGTGGAGACATTTTTCTGTCCTGAGATGCAGCTTTTCTTTGGAGCAACCTAAGCTGTGGCTACAAAAACAGCAGAACAGCCACATTTCGACCATCCTTCCCTCAGTGAATGTCTGGTAGTTGTTCAAACTTTATTGGGCCACAGCTGAATGAACCTTTCTGTCAGTGTTTATGTCTCTGGCAATCACATCATAGAAAGGGAGGCGTTTCTGTTCCACCACAAACCAAAAAGCAGTACCTTATCCACTTTTGTTCTCACTGAGGACATACGTCACAGTGTCTGCAATAAAATAAAGCTTTTAGAGTTTCTTCTTTTACACGTGCCTCACCCTCTAAAAGATGTTGGTGTTAGTTGTTGTGTAGTTGTTGTCCAACTGACATGTTTGTGATAATTCAGCATGGTCTGTATATGAGTGTGTTTGTCAGTCATGAGTTTGACACATGCATTTATTTTGGTTCTAGATATAGACAAAGTCTTGGAATATTCAGATCCTTATTTTCTCTACATTACAAACACAGATTTCTATGTATTTTATTATTGGGTGTTTTTAAGTAAAAATAAAAAAAAAAAATTATAGCAAACACTTCTTTCAGATTTTTGGGTGGTATGTCCCTACCAGTTTTGCAAGATGATGCCCTCATCCCCACATATAACAGTAGGAATGGTTTACACAGTATTAGTTTTCCTCTACATGTAGTATTTGCATATGGGCCAGAGAGTTCAATCTTGGACTCATCTGACCAGAATATTATGCCTCTCCTGTCAGCTGTGTTGCCTACATTGCTTTTGGCAGACTTCCTTTGTCTTTCTTTCAACAATGGCTTTCTTTTTTGTCACTCTCAAAGGAAACATTTTTGAAGAGGACAACCAATAGTTCCTCCTGTCAACAGATTCTCTCACTGGAGACGTGAAACTAAACAGCTCCTCTTTAGTTCCCATGGGCTTCTTCTTGGCTGCTTTTTTGATCAATGCTTTACTTTCCCAGCCTGTCAGCTTAGTTAGATAGCTATATCTTGTTAGGTTTGCAGTTGTGCCCTAGTGCCTCTGTTTTTCCAGAATAAGATTTTCAAACTTTAGGAGGTCAGCTTTTTTTTTAAGGACTCCCCCTCCCCCCCTCCCCTCATCCTATCTAATGTTGCCATTTTCATCTAACAAAAGGGTGGCACCCCCCAGGGCTGCAGCCTTAGGCATCTGTCTATCATGTCATGTCCAAAGTTTGTGTTTATTCTTTGGACAGGTTATACTAAAATATGAATTTCCCTCTGGGATTAATACAGTTCATTAATCATTCATTTAGGTGTTTTCTTTATGTTTATGTGCAAGTTTGACATTTTGTGTAAATTTGTTTAGTTTTGCAAAACACTGCCCAAAAAACATCTCAGTACAGGCGTCTGTGGGTGAGCAGTAGCTGCTGCAGTTGAAAATTCATATTTGCTTTCAACTTTATAGATTCATATCGCAAAGTACTGCTTGGTACGGTTTGGTCGATGTCAGTGTCACAGCCCCACATTGGAGTACAAGCCATCTCACTCAGAGACATGGCCCTGTGAAAAGCAGGAGTTAGAATAACAAGCGAGGGGAGCGTTGATTGATGCCGTTTTTCGGTTTCGCACGCGTGTGATTTTTTTTGCACCATTGGACATGGAGTGGAAGGAATCTCCTCTGCTCTGACTGCTGGCGGTATGCTGCACAACGGACAACTTTGTAACACTGACTAGAGTGAACAGGGAGAGGCCCACGGTAGCACTCTCGCTCAAAACAGAGTGGGGCTGCAGCAGAGTTGATGCTTCACATGTCACCATAAGAGTCTCCAAAAATACAGGAAAAAAAACAAAAAAAAAAACGTAATACAGTTGTTGCTCGTCGCTGTTTTGAAAAGTTGCTAGAGGGGCCTAAAAATAGATTGATAAAGTGCCAAGCAGGCAGCAGTGTTTCTTTCATCCTGACCACTGCTACACCCCCTCCGCTCATTCCTGCACTTGGCTGTGCCCCACGCTCTCAGTTGGCACCACCTACTTTGTTTGACTTATTAAAAAGTTTCAAAAGAGTTTCCCTGTTTCACACAGGGGATAGTTACACTGTGAACACTAACTATATTGTAACAAAATGTGAAAATTTAATAAGTATGAATGTTTTGCAAGGCCCTCCTATTCTTTTTGGACTGTACAAATTTTTTATTTTTTATTTTTTAGGAGGTAGGGGAGAAAAAAACATCTAATTCTTCTCTGAGTGCTTCCCACAAAGCCACATGTACATTTTGTTTACATCAACACAATACTCACAACTTACAACAAAATTGTAAAAGGCGGAAGAAGCGAAGAAACATTAAATACTCTTAAAATGTGAAGTGGAGTCTACGCAGATTCTGCATATGGGTCATTAGAGCTTAATGATTAGCTGTCATGTAGTTGTCAGTCACTAAATTGTTTTGGTTGTTTAATGATGCAGAAAAAACACAGGTTGGATTAATTATTTCCCCCAGTAATAATTAGAGAGTGAATGTATACAGTGGTGAAGACGAGAGAGGGCCACCATCATTAAATATTACATATAATTACATGCACTTCATTAACCCCAGCTGTTTCTTTAAGAGCACAAAATAAAAGAGCAGATGAGTGGCCCGTAGTACACATGTGTGGCCCCAGGTTATGCACAGGAGAGCGCAGTAGTGGCAGGGGCCTCACTGGAACTCATTATGCCTCTAAGTTTTGAGTGAACTGTTTAGACAAGCACTTTATGGAAAATGACAGCCTTAATTTCTCATCATTAACTCAAACACTGGGCATGCTGACTCAAACAGCGTTTCTCTTTCTTCTGACTTCTCTTACATGCCTATATGCTACTACAAAAAGAAGAGGAAATAAGACAAATATTTTCCCTTTTTTTTTTTTTCTATGCCAATGATGGCAGAATTGTAAAGTTTTTTTTTACATAAATGGAAATACCTTGTTGCACAAAAAAAAAAAAAAAACAAAAGAAAAAAAAAAAACATACATTTTAGAAAATATCTGCTTCTTTGTTACTTCAAAGCCTTTACATATTTAATGTTTGTAAATTATGTATATATATTCGGTGGCTTAAAGTTGTAGTTGGAGAAGAAGACAGCTGGATTTCTAAGATCTGTTTTCCTCTTTTGGTGCAGGATTGTGTCCAGGAACACTTGAGGAGATGGGTTAACTCAAAGACTTGAGATCTGAAGATGAACCATAAAATCCCTTTGTAACCATGGAAGTTTGGGAGAAAAAAACACATCACTATTAAAATCTTTGATAGAATATATGACTGCTTAGAAGTGGGGTAATAGCTTAAAGTGTTTATACAGACATGTTTCCCCTCAGCTTGATAAAGTCACTGTAATCCTGCAGTGATCACTCAATGCTTTAGTGTGGGCGGTATTGTCACATAGGCAGAGGCTGAGTAAAACAGTAATGCTTGTAATCCAGTAGGGCTGACTCATCGAGATATGGATTAGGGTAGTATCCTCCAGAGTCGAAACAAAGAGCAGGAAAAACAATGCTCATCAGCAGAAATACTTTGGCTGCAAGTGAACATGTTTATCCGGCTGGTCTTAAACAGGATGTGCATTGTGTTTGGGATACTTAATAATGACACAACAGTGGCCTAAAACAGAAGGAGGGGGTGCTTGAAGTCCGGTAGTTGTTAAAAGCAGAAGTAAGAAGTTTCTGTTTTTCTTTTTTCCTCTGAGAACTATGTATAAAGTTCTCCAGATTCTGGTAGAGAACTTGGTTATTGTTTATTGTGACTCATAATCATGTATTGCCTTAAATGTGGTAAAATATTTTGTTATGTATAGCTTTCAGAATGTCAAAGCCATGCATAACACAATTTGACAGTCTTAAAATAAGAAAATAAGATCACTGTTAAAATAAAGTCAAATTTTTTCCACTGACTAGGCCTTGTTCATATAATCTACTAAATTCTAAAAATGCAGTTTATTATATTTGATCAATATATATTTTATCTTAAATATTATGACAGTTTTCTCAAGTTGTTTCTTCATTTTCAGCAGTTTTTATCTCCTTTCACAGTTCTATCTAACCCCAAAGACATTTTCGGAGTGACCTTTCAGTTGACAGAAACAGCTACGTATCAGTTTGCACAATGGAACAGACCTTTCAGTCACTGCACTGATTGGAGATATGGGCTGTGATATAGAAATATAGAGCCAGACTAGATAAATTGCGGCTGCAATAAAGCAAAAGCCAGTAAAAGTTTCTGGTTTCCAACAGTTAATGTGCCATCTCCTGCACATTCTGCTTTCCAACATAAATAAGGTAAAAATTAAAGTCAGGATTGTGTTTAAGGTCTTAAAAAGAAAGACTTTTTTGCACCTAGAGTGCTAAATAGTCCATCCACATTTGTTGGAAAACCTTTCCGATTCAGATTATGTTCTAATGTAGTAGAATAACAACTGGTGTGACAAGAGCAATGGCATAGCTTCCTTTCACACATCAGTACGCAGAAACCAACAAATGTTTTGTAAATTATAATTGTCTTTCTCTCATCTAGGCATAGCTGGCAACCCAGTGCTCTTCAACGAAAACGGAGATGCCCCTGGACGCTACGAGATCTACCAATACCAGATCAGAAACCGAACACCTGAATACAAAGTCATTGGTCACTGGACAGACCAGCTACATCTGAATGTAAGCACTTTCCTTTCCCTTTCAATTTATTCTTCACTTGCACTCTGCAGAACGTTTGTGTTCATGTTTTTAATGAAAATCTATATAAAAAAGTAAATAAATAAATAAATTCTTCAGCATTGAAACAGCTTGTTAGAACTGCTCCCAAATCATTTGATAGTGCTAAGTCCCATCTTCAAAGGTATAAATATCCAGAGGGGGCTTTGAATGATTAACAGGGCAGACAGTGATAAAAAGGAAGCCATAAGGGCTTAAGGACAGACATATTTAATAAAATCTCTCCAGACACATTCTGTGACTTAAAAAAAAAAAAAAAAGAACATTGTGGGGCAACACTGTCGTAAAATAACAGTGATTTACAAATAGAAATGAAAATGTTAATGTTTTTTAAAAGCAAAGGAAAAGGACTTTAACAGGCAGGAGGGCAACTGAACAGCAGCTTAAGAAGATTTTTTTTTTATTTCTTACTCGCTGACATGTTGTAGAGAAAAGAAATACTTTGAGGTTTGAAGCTGGTACCTGCTGTGCTACTTGGCTGCACTGATTCTTAAGGCAGTATTTAATTAGTGTTCTTTGAGGTCTTAATTAAATGCACATTTAAAGAGAAATTTACCGGCTTTGAACAAACAGCCACAATTGAATAAAACTGATAACAGTAAAGAGGAAAGACCCCTTCTGAAATCAGGGATTTAATTCTTCTTTTTAAGCATGTTTGCAAAAGAGGAAATCCACAAAGGAGAGCAATATCTGGAAATGAAATTTGTGTTTTACTTCTCTGATTGATTTTTTTGCACAGTTATTTTCTCTATAGACCTCAAAAAAGAGAAACACTGCTGTCAAATCCCTGTGGAGAAAACAACAGGTTTCCTTTTTCATCTAACATTTCGTCCTTCAGATAATTTCACCTTCCACGGAAACGGTTTGCTGAATCTAGAGCGAATGCTGATGTGATGCCTAGTTTGACCTTTTCCACTTAACGCTAAAATAAATACTCAACTAAGTTTACAGCAGCCGAAGGTCAAACACACAAACATTAAGTAACTGCCTTCTAGATTCTCCTTGGTCTGCAAAGTTCTCAGGGTCTTTCTGGATCAGTAAAGCCTCACAACCTCCATATGCCTGTAATTACAGAGACTATCCACCTTTTCCAGTGTAAGAAACTCTTCTCAGCCTTTATCTCGCTCTATGTTTCCAACCATCTCTTTTTGTGTTCCTCTCTTCTCTGCAGGTGCGTTCGATGCAGTGGCCGGGCGGAGTCCGTCAGGTTCCGACCTCAATCTGCAGTCAGCCCTGTCAGCCAGGAGAGCGCAAGAAGATTGTGAAGGGCATTCCTTGCTGCTGGCATTGCGAGCGTTGTGATGGATATCAGTATCAGGCAGACACCTACACGTGTAAAATGTGTCGCTTCGATTTGCGTCCCAATGAGAATCACACAGGTTGCGTTCCAATCCCCATTGTTAAGCTGGAGTGGAGCTCCCCCTGGGCTGTCATCCCGGTGCTCATCGCAGTCGTTGGCATCATGGCCACTTTGTTTGTGGTGGTTACGTTCGTCCGCTACAATGATACTCCAATTGTGAAGGCATCGGGGAGAGAGCTGAGCTATGTGCTGCTAACTGGAATCTTTCTCTGTTATGCCACCACATTCCTGATGATTTCTACCCCTGACGTCGGAATTTGCTCCCTCCGTCGGATCTTCTTGGGCCTGGGGATGAGCATTAGCTACGCCGCTCTGCTCACCAAAACCAATCGTATTTACCGGATCTTTGAGCAGGGCACCATGTCTGTAAGTGCACCCAGGTTCATTTCTCCAGCCTCTCAGCTTGTCATCACGTTCACACTGGCTTCAGTGCAGCTGCTCGGGGTGTGCATCTGGTTTGGTGTGGATCCCTCCAAGGCCATAATCGACTATGAAGACCAGAGGACATCCAACCCTGTGCTGGCTCGTGGTGTGCTCAAGTGTGATATCTCTGACCTATCCCTTATCTGCTTGCTGGGCTACAGCATGTTGCTCATGGTTACCTGTACTGTCTACGCCATCAAAACAAGAGGAGTACCTGAGGCATTCAATGAGGCCAAACCCATTGGTTTCACAATGTACACAACCTGCATTATTTGGCTTGCATTCATCCCAATTTTCTTTGGCACTTCACAATCAACAGAAAAGGTAAGCTGGAGTCCAACTTATATTCTGTCAGGGTTTTTGGTAACAGACAATGCTGTGATGAAATTCTTAGACATTCATTAAATAATCTAAAAATAACCTGAAAAGAAAACTGTTAAATATATAAGCTTTGAAGGTTTTGAACCAAATAAAACCAAACCTTGTCAACCTGTGATCACTGTTCACATTAGGCTTGTATCTGGCATTTTAAAACAAATTACACTATAAAAATAGTAAAAAAAAAAAAAAAAAAAGTACAGATAACATGGGATACTTATTTTTCTGAGATCTTACCGATCAAATATGTTGGTAAAGTTACAGTTTATTTTATGGTAACAAGAACTTTATAAATGAATCCTAAATGATCTTAAAACAAAACTTTGGGAGATGTTATCTGAAATTTTTAGACTTCAACTGCACAAGCTACTAAATGAAAACAGAGTAATAAACAAAATCATTCTCTAATGACTCTGAAGGCTGCACGAAAGCTTGTGACTCATATATATGTGACGGCTTTATGCCACATTGCATTAGAGGGCCATGAGCTGTTTTCACAAACACAAGCTCACTCTCTTATTCCCATGTCAAATCAATGTGCCCAGCCTCATGAACCATGAGTCTGGATCACATCCAGTGGAAGCTCTAGAAGTTCGCAGGTCAAAAGGGATTCAAAAAGGCCCAGGAAACTCGAGGCCGAGTCTAGACCTCACACTCAGAGGAGACAGTCCGGGTAGAAAGCCAACAGGGTACAACAATGACAAAGAAGAAATGTGTCAATCCAGTTGAAAGGGTTGTTTTGGCAGAGTAACAAAAGGGTCTCGGTGGCTACAACAGAGGACGGTGGTGATGGAAAGACTCATACTGGCATGAACACTATCAGCAGTGCCTGCATGGGTCTGACAGATGCAACAAATTAATCCTTACCTCCCCCCTCTTGGGATTTAACAAAACAATTCCTCAAAAAGCTGGCCTGGAAAACTGGCTCTGACAGTAAGCTCTGGGAAAAAACATTCTTGAGAGACCTAGAGTATGCAATCTTTTCTCAAAAACCACCAAAAACAAATTCTAAAATGTGAATCATTGAATAAAGTCTGTATGTAATTGCAGCCAGTTAATAAAGCTAAATGTGGCAATCAGAAATTCCATTTTTAGTCAGCATGTAATGACTTGCAAAAGTATAAATCTCTTTTAAACCTTTTCACATTTTCACTTTAAATTTTAATGTATTATGTGATAAGCCATCACAAACCTTTGCATAATTGATAAGTGGAGTGATAATGATTGTAGTTTTTATAACTTCATGTTTAGCTCTATACATCTTCCCATCTACTCTGATCAGTTTCCCTGTCCTCTCTATAAAAGAACGTCACTTTTGTTATTGTTGGCACAGCAAATGTCGGAGACACAAATGTTTACCGTGTCTCCAACATGGCTTTTGGCAAACTTAGCATGGGACTTCTTATGACTTTTTTTTTCTTTTTTTCCCAATGTTTGCGTTCTAGAGGACATAAATAATTTACTTGTCAACAAATGTTCCTTTCTGAGTTGAGGATCTTTGCAGCTTTTCATGAGTTATTGTGGACCCAGGCTACTTGTTTACCACATCCTGATAGGTAGACAGCCATGTCTTTGTAGGTTTGCAGTTGTTTGCAAGGATTGAACTGTGAAACGTTTAAAGCTTGGGATACTATTTTATAATCTAACTCTGCTTTAAACTTCTCGACAACTTTATCCCCGTCTTACCTATTGTGTTCTTTAGTTTTAATGATGATGTATTCATGATGAAATCAAATTAAACACATGTGGACCTTGTCCACTAATTAGGTTATTTCTGAAAACAGCTGGTTATACTGGAATTTAACACTTTTCAGATTTTTATTTATATTTACGAAGATGAACACCATTTATTATGATTGCCTTTTATTATAAAATTATGCCCTACTTTGTGTGAATCTACACCAGATCATAGTATGTATGTGTCATGTGGCTAAATGTGATCAACTTCCTGAGGGATGAATACTTTTGCAGGTAAATCTACATCAAAATATGCTGTCCATATGTTTTTAAAACTTTTTTGAGCAAAATGTTGAAAATAATTTGTAAAAAAAAAAAAAATGGCATTGTTTAAAATCAGCAAGCAAGCTGATTACATTCTGGTTGCATTTTGTTACATGTCCTGAATACATCTTGGATAAATACACTAAAGAGTCAGCATCACTTCTCATTCTTCATGATAACAGAAGTGGCATACACAGCGGAGGGGAAGCAGTCCAAGTGCTAAGCCCCACATTATTTTTTAATGCGAGTGATGCACATCTTAAGTCGCATGTCAACAGGAGCCATGGATATCAGCGAGTTCTTTGTTTAATCATTCCATCTAGTCTCTCTGAAGATGAAAGAGAATTATACAATCACAGAGAGACGGAACAGCTTTTTTTGAGGATGAGGTAATCCATTAGCCAGCCTGGCTTTGAATTGATAAACAGAAAATGAAGGGAAAATCTTTGAAGGGTTAAAGAAGTCTTATTTTTTTGTTCTGTGCTCTATCCATCAGATGAAAGTTATTTCCAAACCCTCAAAAACTATTCTAGGTACAGGCTCATTTAAATTGCTCTCCCTTTCTTGTTCCAAATTATATAACATGTGTGTTACTTATTAGTTTCTGTAGACAACTGTACACAATGACTAGAGGATAGTTTTACTTTTATCATTTTCGAAAAGTTCTGACATTGCCTTGAGCGATCTTAAGGTGAGACCCATAATGGAATACAAAATGGAAGTTTAGCTTTAGGGAAAAGTTTTTTGTTTCCTTATTCTGTTGTCTTTGGAGAGAAAATAAGCATGTACAATATAAACAGGTTCCTACAAATTTGAAGTGTCAAGACCAAAAAACTCAATTTAACTTGTTCAGTAATTGGTTGCTGCTCGTCAAACTGTGCTAGAGCCTAGGTCCTAGACATTTAATGTCAGAAACAATCTTCATAACTTATGTTTAACACCACCAAGGATTCCAGTTCAAATGCAACCAAATACATAAATATGGCATGAAAAACAAAAATAAAATCAATTACCGTATTTTCCAGACTATAAGTAGCTACTTATTTTCTGAGCTTTGAACCATGTGACTTATAGTCCGGAGAGGGTTGTAGTTCAGAAAATATGGTAATACAAATAGATTAGACCACAAAAATGTCTAATATAATAAATAAATCACTTTAAGCTCACATTTTTAATATAAAAAATGTATAACCATACTGTATCTATTACAGTGGCTTGCAAAAGGATTCTTACCCCCTGAACTTTGAAATATTTTGTCACATTACAATGACAAACATAAATATATTTCATTGTAATTGTATGTGAAAGACCAACTTGAAGTTGTAATTGTGAGATAGAAAGAATATTACACATGATTCAAAATATTTTTTACAGTTAACTATTTGTTTTCAGTTAAATAGCTAACTGAAAAATGTGGTGTGCAAAAGTTAACATTTTTCTAACATTGTGTTTAGATTGATTTCTGTTCTGTCGTCTCATTTAGCATCGCCGCTGAATTATACGATTATGTTTTTACTGTTTTGATGTTTACATTGAAAACTAAATAATGGATAAGTACATTAATTTTAAAATTGTGCTATGAAAACCAGGCTTTTAATGTGTTTGACTAGTCACAACTGCTTTGTGGCTAGTGTCAGGGCTAAGCCCTGGCTGAATGAATATCGTAACTGTGCAGGCCAATGATAGCTGGAAAGTTTCTGGATTTATCAACCGCGGTACCAATTTCGCTCCAGCTCCTCTCTTTATTTCTCTTGATATTCTCTGTACGAAATGTTGAATAAACAGTCATGTTGTTTCTACATATCTCCAATGTCACTGGAATCTCGGTTGGACCATGTCAGCTGTTTGGGATTCCCCTCTGTGCTTACTCACCGCGCTTTCTGATTGGCTACCTGTCACATTCAAGAGGCTGCGTTCTCGCTCCCAGTCGGGGAACACCACACACGCTGTAATAATCAGGCCAAGACGATCCAATTTGTTGAATGTCCCCTATTTTAGATCGGAGCGTAACAAGCCACACACAGCAGGATGATTGGTTGCAATTATCACAAGTGAGTGGACAGTCTTAGAACATAAAATGTTCTAAGACTGTCCACTTTATGTTCTAAGACATCTTAGAACATAAAGACATAAAATGTCTTTATGTAAAATGTTCTAAGACTGTCATAAGGGGAAAATCGGGGCAAAAAATTAAAATTGTGAAGGTAAAATTGTGAAAATTAGGCTTTAGCTAGCACACCAACATGCAGAAGTCTGACAGCTCACCCCTTGACCCCCCTTCCCCACCCCACCTCCACCACCCCCAGGGCTGCAGTAGAATTACCCTGGCTTGACCGGTCCACGGTGATAAAAAGGTTGGGGACCACTGTTTTATTTCTACCAGCTTTGCACATCTAGTGACTGAAATTTTTGCCCATTCTTCTCTGCAAAATAAAAAATAAGTAGTAAAATAAAAAGGTAAATTAAACTGCTGCTTGAATAGTATGGAGAACATTCACTCAGCATTCGAGAGAACATTTTAAATAAAATAGACAAAACTGTGACAACATACTTCCTTTGTGCATTTGTTATACAGCAAAACAACTCGCTGGCAACAATATCCTCTAGGCAGCATAATAATTACGCAATAGCTTTATAAAATAGCTGAATGCTTATCAGTTGATGTGACGTACATCAAAATTGATGCAACACAATAACAAAGTGAAGCAGTTGAAAAGGAGTGAAAAGTAGAAACATTTCTTCTGTTTCCTTATTCTAAATTACACTCATAATTTCAAACACAAACAATAATCAATTTATCTGCTATCCTACAGAAATTATACAAACAGCAATTACAAAATTACATTATTGATGTATTACTTTCTAGAAATCTAAAATTGATACAATCATAGACTATAAATGAATAGTGAATAGATGTAAAACATTTTATTTGGACCATATTGTATCATGAAATTGGACAAAATGTAAGTGTTTTTTAGTATTATTTTACTTGCTTATACAAAGCAATCAAATGAATACTGCTTAACTTCAGTGACTAGCCTGTTGACTTGTGCATCTTTATTTGTAAGGACGGAACATGTCAAAGCAAACACACTTTATCTTCACATTATAAATGACAGGCTCCATAAAGCCTCACAGCCCACGTCGACATGTCTTTCTGAACAATAAAATGATTCACATCTTCCTAATTTACCTTATCTTACCGCCTCACCGTTCTAATCACCAGTTTATAATGCTTCTCTGCAGCAGCACTACAAGCACTATCATTTCTGTGTCATCTGGTGTAGGGATTGATGTAACGAGTGCCATAGGAGGCTTTCTCTGTCATTCAAATGAGGACATCTGGTCTATCTATGGAGGTTCATCATCAGGCTTTATACTACCTTCAGGAATAGATGTGACACCTGCTTACCTGGAGAAACAGTCTAAATCAGTGGCTGATTTAGACTGAGGCAAGAGGAGGGGCGTCAGACAATGGCCATGCATTGGAATGAGGCTCCAGCACAATGGGCTCAGTTCGAATTCAATCAGCCCACACAAACAGGTCCTGCCATTACAGTGCATGAATGGCCTGATTAATTGAGTGGTGTTATTTATTTCCCTCATGAAGCCTCCACCACACTATTGGCACTGTCAACAAAAATGATGTTAGCACAACAGGCAGACAAAGAGTGGGAGTTACAGTGAGTTCAGCAAGACTAAAAAAGTCAAACAGGAGTGTGTTTGTGCTATGTGTGTGTTACTCAGTGTGGATTTCTGCTACCTGCTACTACTCCCCCAATTCCCAGTGCTTTCAGTGTCTCTGCATGGTAGAGCTCAACTCGACTCTCTTTTCTTTGTTTGTCCTCTAGAGATAGTACTTTGTACTTGGGTTGAAGTTTCAAGCAAGCTAAGCTGATACTAGACAGCAATTCTGAAACACTGCAGACCACTGAGATTCATCACATGTTGATGTTCCAAAGTCTCTCTAGCAACTTGAACTATTGCACTCAATGGCAGTACAACTTGTTCTCTGGAGAAACGTATTTGCAAATGCGTGCCTGGATCAGAAATCTGTTTATATAGATGTAAATGGGTAACAACAGGTTGTGAATTGTCATGAGAGCACAGCAACTTCAGCAGCTTCCATGTGTGCTTATATGACAATCTTTGATCAGATATTGTGGCGAGATTTGTTAATTCAATTTCCTCTCAAAACATAAGAGAAAAATCTGTGTTCTTCAATCACAGCATTTTAACTTGGTAGAAATTCAGCTGATTTCTCTAAGTTGAAAGCTTCAGCATCTGCATTCAAAGGCAAAACAACTGAAAATCAAGTTTGTGAATCAAGAAGCTTCATGCAGTGAAAAAAGCCAGTTCTTGCTTCTCATCTGTAACAATAACATTATTCATACTAATGCCCCGCAGGCCTAATAATGAATAATAAAGAATAATGTAGTGGAGCAGAAGGAGCTGAGTGACATCCTGGACTTCACACAGCAGTTTTTGCATTCATTAGGCCTACAGTGCAACACCCTCTGGGCCTCGACTGCTGACCTCTGGGCAATCCAATAACGTGAACAGGCCGTGAAGCTAATCAAGGCCAAAGAACAGTGATCTTTATAAATGACACTCTCCCGTGAAGCACACATTATTATGTCCCCTTAGGCTTCTATTTGTTTATTGGCTTAATTAGAGCGCAATTATAGTGACTTCTCATGCAGCAAGCCCTTCTGTTGAACATTTCCATAGCATGCTGAGAAAAATCACAGTGGCTAACATGCAGAGTGAGATTACATAGTTTAAATTAATCTTATAATGTAAACTGTGAAGCAAAGGTCCTCCCTGGGTCACTGATTGTAAACACACTCCACTGAGAGTACTTTTTAAAATACCATTGTGTTGCTCTTTCTCTAAACAGTCACCTCCACCACAAGTACTGATGGACTTGTGTTGTTTTGCTTGCATGCACTTCAGTGATTAATGATGCTATGAGCTGCTTCGTCTCTGTCGTGTTTTGCTTTGAGCATGATCTGCTGATGGTGGTACGATGACAGAAACGGAAGATATACAGCAGCCCTTGTTTACGATCTCCACTCAGGTGCACTGCAATCCGGGGAAACAAATTAATGGATTGAGTATAGAATTTAGCCTGACAGTAAAAACAGGACTCTGTGGAAACGCAGCCTGATGAGGCAGACTGGGGATGGACGTTTCTCTTCTAATGGCACATTTACCGCACCTGATGAAATACCAGACAGAAATATACTGACTCAAACACCTTTGCAGTAATTTAACTGATACAAATCATGCAATGACAAAATAAAATTAGGTTTTCTGGGGGGTTATGTTGCATGAAGGTCTGGTGTATTCTACGAAATGGATGGCCTCATAAGCAAAGAACCTCATTTTGTTATAGTGACATCATGCCAAGACATCAGCCACAAAGTCATACTTGGCGCACAAGTGGATCTTCCAAATGGACAGCAACCCTAAACATACTGCCAGATTAATAGCATTGTAGCTTAGGGATCAAAAGGACAATGTTTAGAACGGCCCTGATCTCCGTCTCATTGAGAATCAATGTTCATAAACAGCAGGCTTTAATAATAGTGAGGGTGCGGTCTTCATTTTTGTCCAGTCTGTTTCATTGTTGTCTTGCTTCATGTGCAACCTTTTCAAAGCTAGAATTTTGTAGCCTTTTGTTCAGATTTATAACAATGTTCCTATTATTTGGCACACATGGGAACTGAAGAGAACAGCTCATACAGGCATTTTTTTGTTACACATAATCTGACACTCCTGGCTTTGAATGTTGCTAGTGCTAGAGTGAAGAGACAATAATCTGTACATTATAAAATCCAAATCTCACAAAACAGATTTTTGAGAGATGGTCTCATGATTTTGAGACTTACTTCAGATTTATTTATTGGCTCCTTTTCTAATTTATTCTAACCATACTGCCCATGTTGCGATGTTCATTCTCAATCTACCAGATAACCAGTGAATAAAGTAACATATATTTCAGTGTGTTTCTTGTGTCCTTTATATTTGTTAATGTGAGTAGGAGATTTGTTTGAATGATCAATCCTTAAGAAAACCAAGCCTCGAGCAGTACACTGGTTAATACTCTCTGCAGCTGGGAGGGGACCACTGCAGCTGTTCTTTCTTTCATACTGCCACCATTCTTCCAGTCTGCTCTTCAGCCAACAGACTCACAAAGTACCTTGGTTGGCGTCTGATGAGATGCAGTCAGTCTGGAGGGAGAGTGCCCTGGAGACTTACAAATAATAATAAAAACAAACTAGATATTCAGGCCAAGGTCACATCTGGAAGACTAAATACTACTCTCCATCCAGTTACTAGAAGGAGCTCTGAATAAATGTAAAAAATAAAAAAAATTAAATCCTGTGCATGAAGGATTTTATGAGCTGATTCTAATTTCAGCCATGTGGAAATTACCGATTCTGACTTGCTGGTGTGTGTGCTCAAATAATTTTATGACTATTTCAGCCAGCCGTGCTTTAATTAGTTCTAAATCAGTTTTCATGGTAACCTAAGAACAGTATCAGTTGCTCAAGCTGAGATTCACATCACATTTTCCTTCAGGCAGAGTTACATGAAGCAAAACTGCTCCTGAATTATTTAGAAATAAAATGAACACAAGTGATTTTATTTTATTTTTTAACTTTTAAATCAACAACCGTGATTAAACAAAAACTAAAAATGCATCTTAAAGTGAAAAGCCCACTTGTCAGTGCTTGATTAGAAACATACAGTGAATGGAACTTGGATACCCCGTGAATTTGTTAATAAATAAACCGATCTGCATCTGACCTGTAAATAAACCGCCCACACAGTGCGTAAACAAAAACATACCACAGATATAAAACAAATAAAGATGGTGTTAGAGCAAAAAATGTGATTTAGCTAATCTCTTCATTACAAGGTATTGCCTGGAAGGTGGGTCAACAGAATCATCCAATTTAGAAATTGACAGCAAGAGCAACATTACATTTTATTCCTGATTGTCAGTAACTTTGTCCAAAACTTCCAGCAGCTGTCATTTTTTTATTTTTTATTTTTTTACTTTCCCTCTCCACTTGTGTAACTAACGTCTTTTAAGCACAGGCGTCCAATTATGCATCATGCTGTCCCCAATGAGACTATGCATCGGGCACAATGAATGTAGGTTTGCAAGAAAACCTTTTAACGGCTGTTCTGATAACCATCATCTCTGTGTGGCGCTTTGGCTTTTGAAAAGACAGCCAACATGGAGAATGTCAGACTGTATTCTTTTTGCTTTGTGGTACAGCACAGTGCTGAGTCAGACCTGCAGAGAAGTGTTCTGAGGTGACAGAGCTAACTACTGCTCCATTGATCGGCCTGGTGATGTAGCTCAAGATTGAAAATTGTGTTGTAAACCCAAAATGCCTCATGTAAACAGAAATAATCTATAACCTACCGCTTCTGAACTTAAACTTGATATATAGGAACAATTTCCAAACTATTTCACACAATTACTAGGACAAAATGCAGTGGACATTTACACAGTTAAATGACTGGATCTGATACAGATGTATTTGGATAAATTAGGATATCAATGATAAGGTAATTCATTTCAGTAATTCAAAAAGCAAAGCTTCTTTTTCTCATACATTTTCTTCCACATCTTCTTAACATTGGATACAACCCCCTGTGAAAAAACAGATTCCTTAGCAATTAGACTGTTAATGACTGTCTGCTGGACAAAAGTTAAATCAACAGTGTTGTCCATAACAATGTAAGCCATAACATTGCAGTTTTAAAATGTTTGCTTTAAACTGATTTTATCGAACGTTCTCATTCTCTGAAAATCTGAAGTCTGTTTTTATAATATGGCCTGAAAGCAGGAAGAAATAATCTTAAATATAAATGCATAAAATATAACTTTGTGCAATGAGTCTATAAATGGTAATATGAGTCAAGTTTTCTTTTTTCTTGTTTTTTATCAATTTACTGTAATAAATTAACAATTCTATTGAATTGAAATCCACATGTAAAAGAAACACAGAAATAAACCTGAGAAGACAACATTTCAAAGATCTTGCAGGTTTTAAATCGGACTCCATCTCATGCACATACACAGTTTAGTTTTGTTGACTTCATAGATTTGAAAAGGAAATAAAAGTGCAACATCATCCGAGTATGAGACTATTTTTCAGTTGGGAATAATTTTCGGAGGTCTTTCAGATGTCAGTACCACAGTTAAAAAGTCACTATAGTTTTCCTAAGTTTAGTTTTAAAGTTCATGCCTGTAATCCGGGGGCTCATTAGCTGCATCAGTGGCTGTACTTCTTGTCTCCTTTCAGGCAGTTGGAACCTTGAAACATACCTTCAACCACTTTAAAAGTCCCAGTTTAGCATTCGCATTAACCTTGCTTATCAAAGCACTTGCCAGAGAGATTCATCAAGTTTTTACTACAGCATTTGTTAACGTGACTGAACCAAAACCAGATATGAAACAGCAAACTTAACTTTAGTTGGAACTGTACTCATTGTACAGTTTGTTAAACTTTTTTTAAAACATCTGTAATTCCACCATAACCTAAGAAGGAACATTTAGTGTATACAAATAAAAAGTGTATATGTAAAAAGCATATATGTAAAGTACATTCAGCTAGTTAAACTAGAATATGTAATTCTGAGTTCACAAAATAATTCTATGGATGAGTAGATCAACAAAAACAGTTACTTGTATCGTACAAAAAGGTTGTTTACATGATATTCAGTGGTGCTTAGTGATATTCTAAAACAATCAGTATTAATAACGTGAAAGCTGTGATTCTTGTGTACCAATTTTACTTTTCTTTGAATTTGGAAGCTGTAATTTCCAAGTTACACATTTGGAAAATCAAACAAAACCTCTTGAAATGTAAATGACGACTTTGAAAGTCAGACATCTCTAATTATCCCTAGGTTCTGGTTCAATATAGCTGCATATCTGAAGAGTAGCTAAAAGGTGTTGGAATAAATTGTTTATTTGCACTTCTGACAGTTTGTAGCTCATTAAACCAGAGGTGCCCACAGCACAACACATCTCTATCTGTGAGGGTAAATGCTGGAAATAAATAGATGTGTATTTTATTGACTTTCTTTGCTAATAATAGGTAGGCTGGGCACTGAGCACAACACTTAGGAAATCCTAATGGTTTAATTCTCTCAATATTATAACTAAAGGTATAATATTTGTATTATAACATCATTTTGAGATTCGAGATCCAACCTTAACTTTTGAACTCAGCTGAGATTCACAGTCACCTTAGGTGTGAGGGTTTATTTTCGTGGCTCTAGCGCCAGCTCATTGTATGATGCTTCTTTGATCTTGTTGAGATTATTCAAAGATGGCATCTGCAAATTAGCTAGTTTGCAATGTCACTGAATAAATAAACAAGATAAAGTAAACAACCCAAACCGACCATTACCGAATTTTTGCAACATTAGAATATATATCATAACAACTATCATATAATTAGCATTAACTGTGCAATTTAAATAAATTATTACATTTCCTAAAAGACAAAGCTGTGGAATCTGAGTTGTTTAATTTTTTCTTTCTTTTTCCACACCATACATCAATTTAACACAAAAATGGTCAGACAGTTAAGACACCACAAAAATATCCTAGTTTGTAAAACAATAATGAAAGATGTGTCAAAAACTCCTCTCAGTTCAATCCATAGTCTTAAGTACTAACAGCAGAAAGCATTAGAGAGAAATAACTTAATTTTAACAAAGTGTCCAACAGGACAAGAGTCTAAACCTTTACTTTTCAGTTGACTGAGTTGATGCAGGGTCAGTTATCATACAAAACACATTTACATGAACAAAAAACAGAGTTCAAGG